>NC_088697.1:807142-977457 GCF_028017835.1 Emys orbicularis | reverse complement strand
TGAAGATGCTGCTGCTGCCATCTGTCCACCTGGAGATCCTGGATGTGCTGGCGGCCTTGATCCTGGCGTGAGTCCACTGGGGGCGGGGCAGGTGTGGGGCTGGAGGGGTGGGCGGGGATTCCTGCTGGAGGGGCTGGGGTGAGAGAGTGCTGACCCCTCTCCCCCCAGGTGTGGGCCCGGCTGGGGCAGCGAGGGGGGATCTGGGGGGGTCCCTGCCTCACCGCGCTTACCCTTCTCCCCCCAGGTGTGGGGCCAGCTGGGGCAGCGAGGGGGGATCTGGGGGGGTCCCTTCCTGACCGCGCTGCCCCTCTCTCCCCCCAGGTGTGGGGCCCAGCTGGGGCAGTGAGGGCGGATCTGGGGGGGTCCCTGCCTGACCACGCTGCCCCCTCTCCCCCCAGGTGTGGGGCCCGGCTGGCGCGCTGGGGCAGCGTTCTGGGCCGGCTCTTCCCCCAGGTGCTGGGTGCCTGGAGCAGCAGCAGCGACTCGGTGCCGCCGGGCCAGGAGAAGCCCTACAGGTCAGTGGGGGGCCGCGGAGGGGGGCTGGCGGGGGGGGGGGGGTGTCCCGTTCTGCAGCCGTGCCCTGACTCCCCCTCTCTCTCTGCAGCGCCGTGCGCACCAGGCTCTACCAGGTCCTGGAGCTGTGGGTGCAGGTGGGTGGGGCCGGCGCGGGGGTGCTGCAGGGGCCCCCCCACCACAGTGAGGCCCTGCTAGCCCACCTGCTGAGCGACATCGCCCCCCCCACGGACAGTGTCAAGGGTGAGCCCCCCCGGAGCCCCCTAGAAACACCCTGTGCACTGCCAGGGAGAGCGCCCCCTGCTGAGCCCCCCGCTCCCTGCCCCACAGCGCCCCCTAGCGCCGCTCTGGGGCCAGCCCCGCCTGCCAGGGGAGAGCGCCCCCTGCTGAGCCCCCCGCCCTGCTCCCTGCCCCACAGCGCCCTCTAGCGCCGCCCTGCCTGCCATGGGAGAGCGCCCCCCCACCCCGCCCTGCTCCCTGCCCCACAGCGCCCCCTAGCACCTCGCTAACCGCTCCTGCCCCCCCAGCTGAAAGTGGGGCGCCCTGGCTCGGAGGGGAAGCCCAGCGCCCCCAAGAAGCCGAAGCTCTCGGAGGGGGGTGAGGCCCCCCTCCCTGCACCGCAAGCAGGACCCCATGGCTAACAGCGACATCTGCAAGGCGGCTCTGCAAGGTAACGGGGCCCCTGGGAAGGGGGAGCCTGGAGCTTCAGCCAGGCCTGGAGGGGGGCGAGGGGCCCCCTCTCCCATTCAGGGGGTGGGCTGCATGGGGGTACGGGTCCCTGTGGGATGTGGGGCCCCTCGGCTTTTGCCTTGCCCCTCCCATCGCCTGGGGGGCTCACCCTTGGGGGGGGCTGGGTGGGACTGAGGTCCCCCCCTGAACCCCTGCCGTCTCTCTGCAGCGTTGAGCCGGGCCATCCTGCTGGGAGGGAGTCTGGTCAAGGAGGAGACCCACAGGGTGAGTGGTGGGGGGGGTTAGATGGGGCAGATGGGGCTGGAGGGAGGCAGGGGGGTTGGGGCACAGGGTGGTGGGGGCAGAAGGCAGTGGATGGGGGATTAAAGGGGTGGGGGCGAGTGGGGGGCTCCGGGTTACGGGGCGAGTGGGGGAGTTGTAGGGTGAATGGGGGGCTCGGGGTTACGGGGCGAGCGGGGGGCTCGGGGCTCCGGGGCACGTGGGGGGGCTGTGGGTTACGGGGTGAGTGGAGGTCTCCGGGGGGCTCGGGGTTACGGGGCGCTGTCTCTAACCCCCCCGTCTCTGCCCCCCAGAGGCTGCAGGAGCTGGTGGTGCCGCTGCTGCTCCGCCTAGCCCAGGGGGACGTCCCCCCCGGGGGCCCCTACGCCAGCCCGGCCTGTCGTCACCAGCTCTACCGCCTGCTGCTGGCCCTGCTCCTGGCACCCGCGCCCGCCTGCCCCCCGCCCCTGCACTGCGCCCTGCGGGCCTTCGCCCTGGGCCAGCGGGACCCCAGCCTGCAGGTGAGACCCCACGGGGACACCCCCGCCGCCGTTCTCCCCTCCCTCCCCCCCGGCTCCAGCGCTCCCCCGTCTCTCTCGCCCCCTGCAGGTCTCGTCCTTCTGCGCCGAAGCCCTGGTGACCTGCAGCGCCTTGGCACGCCCCCGGGTGCCCTCCCTGCAGCTGCCCCTCCCTGGCCCCGCCCCCTCGGCCGGCCCCGCCCCCTCGGACCTGGCTGCCTCCCCCTTCTGCCAGGCCCCGTCCTTCCCCGCCCCGCCGCCCGCCCGCCCCCTGCCCGCCAACCACCTGGGACTGGCACCGCCCCGGCTGCCCCCTTCCGCCAGCCCCGGCCTGACGCTGGCGGAGGAGCCCGGGGAGGCGGGCGACCCCCGGCTGCTGGCTCCGCCCTCGCCCGGGGGCGCGGAGGAGGGGGGGGCGGGGCTGGGGGGCAAGCCCCGGCGCCCCGTCTACGTGCACTACGAGAAGGAGGAGGAGTCGGACGTGGAGATCTCCCTGGAGAGCGACTCCGACGACAGCGTGGTCATCGTCCCCAAGGGGCTGCTGCCCAAGCCCCCCCCGCCGCCCCCGCCTCCCCCTGCGCCCCCCTCCCCGCCCCCCGCCCAGCCCCCTGAGGAGCCGCCCGCCGCCCCGCTCCCGCCCGCCACCGGCGAGGCGCTGCCCGGCCTGGGCGAGGAGAACCCGGCTGTGATCAACATCAACAGCAGCGAGGAGGAGGAGGAGTTCCCGGAGGAGGAGGAAGACGAGGAGGAGGAGGAGGAGGAAGAGGAGGAGGAGGAGTACTTCGACGAGGAAGACGAGGACTTCGACGAGGAGGAGGAGGAGGAGGAATTCGAGGAGGAGGAAGAGCTGGGGGAGGAGGAAGAGGAGGAGGAGTACGAGGAGGAGGAAGGCCTGTCGGAGGAAGAGGAGGAGGAGGAGGAGGAGGGGGCCCTGTCGGAGGAAGAGCGGGCGCCCCCCGGCCCCCAGGAGCCGCCGGCCGCGCCCGGGGAGCCGGACGATCTCATCATGGAGGTAGAGGAGAGCCAGGCGCCCGAGCCGCTGCCCCCCGAGGAGGTGGAGGAGGAGGAGGTGGTGGTGATGAAGGCTAGCCCCCCGCCCGCCCCCCAGCCATCTCGAGAGGAGGAGGAGGAGGAGGAGGAGGAGCTGCCGCCGCCGGCCCCGCCCACCCCACCCCAGCAGGCCAGCCCCCTCCAGGCCCCGCCTCCCGGCCAGGAGGAGATGGGGGCAGAGCCCCCACTGCTGGAAGCCCCGCCCCCCATCCTGGAGGAGGAGCAGCCCCCCAAGGAAGAGGGGGCGCCCCCGGCGGGGGAGCAGGGGGATGGCGCCGGAGAGGGAGCCCAGCCCAGCCCCAAGCGGGAGCAGCCGGCCAGGAAGGCAGAGGTGAGACCCGGGGGGTGAGGGGTGGGGTCCTGGGGAGGGACGGGGGTGAGGTGTGGGTCGGGGGCTGGGGGGCGGAGATGGGGCCTAGGGCAAGGGCTGCCGGCTGACCCCCCCCCCATCTTTCCCCCCCAGGCGGAGGCGGATGAGACGGAGACCATGCTGGCTGACTTCATCGACTGCCCCCCGGACGACGAGAAGGGGCCCCCCGAACCCGGCCCCTAGGGGGCCCCCCGACCCCCCCAACCAGCCCCCCCTCCCCCACTGTGTCCCCTGGATGGTTCAATAAACACACACACACCCAGTGCCAGGCTGTGCAGTCTGTGTGGGGTGGGGAGCGAGGGGTGGGGTTACTGAGGGGCCTCTTTTCATGGGCGGGTCCTACTTCTGGGGGGGTGGTCAGAGATCGGGGGTGGGGGCCGGCAGGCCCCTCCGCCCCATGGAGAGCCTGGAGATCCCCTGGCCTCGTGCACCAGAGACCCGCCAGCCGCCCGGAGCGGGGACATGAGACTGCCTGCAGATGCTGCGCCCCGTGGGGGGGCCGGGACCTGGTGCGCCCCCCCCACACCCAGGGGGAGAGCCCTCGCCATATGGGGGGGGTCTGACCCCCCCAGGGGACGGGGTAACCCCCTATTACCTGTCTGACCCAGCCGCACAGGGCTCGCCCCCTGTATCAGACCCCCCTCCAGTGCCCCCGAGGGGGGGCTTTGTTTGCAGCAGCAGGGCTGGGGGGTGCCGGCCCATGTCGGGGGGTGACCCGGCTCTGACGGATGGGACCCCCCGGAGCCGCTAAGGGTGTGTGGAGACTCCCCGTCTCTGGGCCTTGGACGGGGGGAAGGTCCGTGCAGGGGCAGCAGGTTAGTAAGCCCCCTCCCCCCCCCATTCACCCCATCCCTGCCCCCAGACCCACCTCTGCTAGCCTGGCTCTTTCGGGGTGCCCTGGGGCCTCGGGCACCGCTCCGGATGAAGCAGCGTCTCACCCCCCCCTCCCCCCAGGCCAAGGAGCCTGCCCGGATTCGGTGCCTCCTGGGGGCGCTCAGCCCCTTGGACCCCCCGTGAGCTCCCTGCAGCGAGTTCCCCTGGGCGGGGCCCCTGGGGAACCCCCCCCCCCCCAAAGGGCCCTGCCCCCCACTCCCCGCAGCAGGCAGTTGTCTCACAGCCAGGTTATGAGCTGTGGGGAACGCGGCGTAGGACCAAGGTCGTTAACACCAGGAGCAGGGACCTGCAGCAATGTCCATTGGGGGGGGGACGGGACTCAGAGCCCCTCCCTGAGGCCCAAACAAAGCCCAGTCTCAGCCCCCCCGCCCCACCTCTGGATAAACTGGTCCCCTGGGCCCCCTGTTCCCAGCCCCTCCGGCCGGCTCCTCGCAGGGGACGGCCCCGGCCATGGGGTGCCGGGCTACAGAGTGTGGGCCGATCTCTGTGCCCCATTAGCCCGTTGCCATCACCCCTGCCCTGCACCGATCCCGCCCCCTAGATACAGGAGTGACCCGTGGGAAAACCGAGGCATGCGCACAGTACTCCGAGACGACATTAAGAACATTCCCACTTCGGCGCAAGAAGAATCGAGGGCAGAATAATGGACAGACGTTGATGGTTACGCTGCGAACTCCACACCGGACAATCTCTGAGGGGGAACAAAGCTTTTCTGCCCTTTTCTCAGCGCGCGCCCACGTCTTGATGGAAGAGCTACGACCGGATTGAAAACACCGTGCGCAGGACACTGTCATTGGGTTGCCAAAGGGACGGGCTTGTGAAGAGTCTAACCGAAGCTGTGGAAGCGAGTGATGAACACGCAGGAGGTATCCGAAGCACGTTGTACAAGGACCTCGCACCATCGCTGCGTTTTCAAGAGTTGAAGAGAAATGCTGGCCAATTTTGAAGAGGACAAAGACAAGCGAACGGAGAAACTTCAAGAATTTGAGGGGGAAAACCCCCAAATACCCAGGTCCTGCCATACTTTCCATGTCCTGGAGCGAGCCGTGGGCTGGGAGAGCATCGTCGCGGACAAACCTGCATGGCGAGATGAGCGAAATCGGTTGGAAGTGGACGCAGAAAAAGCCAAACTTCAGATTTCAAAGTGCTGCATGCGAGGACCCGTCCCCAGCATCCCTCCGCAATAAGAAGCCATTCATGGCCGCCAGGCAGGGGGAAAAATACAAGTAGCCGGTAAGGTAAGGTTCGCCCATGCTGTCTGCGAAATATCGTTCGTGTTAACGGAGCTTTGTCCTCGTTAGTAGAAGCAGCTAACCCTGTTGATAAATGGGGTTGCGTATGAAATACACTCAAGCGCCGAAAGAACCAGCGTCCGTCAGGTTTATAAATATGGGACAGGAACCAGGTTCTCTCCGGTCCCGGTCTCCGGGAAGCCGGCCCGTGCGGCGTCGTTCCATTCCCCGTTCGCAGGAGGTGCACTTCTCCCGTGACGCATTTCAGCCGGAGGTATTTATACCGTGCTATCGCAAGTGACCCATCGCTACAGCCGCGCCCAGCCGCTTGGCCCAGTCCCCTCGCTGGTTCGGTCCCTGCCTTGGCTGGGGTTCGGGGCCGGGCCGCAGACAGAATGAATCGGGCTCGATTTTGAGCCGTTTCCTATCAGCCTGGGCCAGATGCCGACTTCAGCGAGTGCTGGGGGAGGGCGGTGGCTAGCAGGGGGCAGGGTTAGGCTAATTCGCCGGCCAAGGAGGTGGGCTTCGGGGCTTGGTGCGTATCAGGGGAGGGGTGGGATGCAGGGAATCCACTTTCAGAAGAGCTGGGTGTGGGCTGATGTGCGTCTGCTAGTCAAGGGGACCATGGACTTGTCCTCCAGGCACCTGGGATGGCCACCCTGCCTTGCCCAGAGCCACGGCCCTGTCCCTCTGTGACCCTGCCCTGTCCAGTCATGTGATCCTGTCCCCATATGGCCCTGGCCTTATCCAGTCACCTGATCCTGTCCCCATGTGATCCTGGCCTTGTCCAGTCAGGTGATCCTGTCCCCCTGTGGCCCTGTCCTTCTCCAGTCACGTGATCCTGTCCCCATGTGACCCTGTCCTGTCCAGTCACGTGACCTGGTCCCCATATGGCCCTAGCCTTGTCCAGTCAAGTGACCTGGTCCCCATGTGACCCTGTCCCCACCCTGTCACCTGACCCTGTCCCCCTGTGGCCCTGCCCGTCCCCAGAGTCATGTGACCTGGTCCCCATGTGACCCTGCCCTTGCTCGATTTAAGGCCCTGTCATGTGACAGCCCCTCCCCCACCGACCCAGTTCTTTGGACTGTACCATTTGCACTAGGGGAGAGGTTGTTTTGCATTCCCCTTATTTAACTCCCCCCTCACCCAGCCTATGGGGATTTTACCCCCCCCCCCCGCCCGAGGGGATTTGGGGCTCTCGGAAATCCGCGTCTATAAATAGCCAGGATCCCGCCCCCCTCCCCTGGGAGAGGATGGAACGGTCCGGGGCCGCTCGACCAATCGGAAGGCGGAGCTGGAAACGGCGTGGCCGGTTCCATTGCGCCACGAGGGGGACGTGCCCTGCTCCTCCCCTCCCCCCCACAGTCTTTGCAGGGTGGTTCCGCCCGGTCACCTGATTCCTCCCGCCTGGGGCCGCGGCCGCCTTCAGTCTGCTGCGTCGGCCAGGCCAGCAGCAGCCAGACGAGGAGGCTCCGCGCCGCCCGCCCGCTGTCCCCCTCCGGCCCGGCCATGGCCTCCTTGCTCTGCTGCGGGCCCAAGCTGGCCGCCTGCGGCATCGTGCTCAGCGCCTGGGGCGTCATCATGCTGGTGAGCGGGGCCCCGTCCGGCTGGGGGCAGGTTGGGGGGCAGCAGGGCTGTGGGGGGCGGGGAGGTCTGTGCAGGGCAGGGTGACATGGGGGCGGGGACTTGGGGGTAGAAGTGGGTGGCAAGAGTGGCCGGGTGGGGGGGCATTTAAGGGGGCTGGGGTCTAGTGAGGGTGGATGAGGGCCCAGGGGAGGGGGCACTATGTGACCGCGGGGGGGGGGCTGCCCCACAGTGGCTGGATCCAGCCTGGGCTGCAGTGGGGGGGGGGGGGCACCTCCCCCCCACCACCAACTTCCTCAGTGACACTGACTTCCCCACATGAGCTGGAAAAGGTGACGGGGCGGCTCAGGCACCGGCTGTGTCACCCCTGGGTGGAGCGAGACCCCCGAGGCTGTGCCGGGCGCCCCCTCTGGGCGACCCCCCCCTTTCCTGGATCCCGGGTCTGTGTCCGGTGCCCCCTCGGCTTGTCCCCCCACTTCCGGGCCTGGCGCCCCTTGGATCTAACAGAGTGTTGGGAACCCTTAGTAAAGGGATCGATAATAAGACAGAAAATATCATGTTGCTTCTGAATAAATCCATGGGATGCCCACACCTTGAATACTGTGTGCAGATGTGGTCTCCCCATCGCAAAAAAGTTCTACTGGAATTGGAAAAGGTTCAGAAAAGGGCAACAAAAATGATGAGGGTTCTGGAACGGCTTCCATATGAGGAGAGATTAATCAGACTGGGACTTTTCAGCTTGGAAAAGAGACGGCTAAGGGGGGGATATGATAGAGGTCTATAAAATCATGACCGATGTGGAGAAAGTAAATAAGGAAGTGTTATTTACTCCTTCTCATAACACAAGAAGTAGGAGTCTCCCAATTAAATTAATAGGCAGCGAGTTTAAAACAAAAGGAAGTATTTCTTCACCCAACACACTGTTAACCTGGGGATCTCCTCGCCAGAGGATGTTGCAAAGGCCAAGACTCTGGGGCACCTGGCATTGGCCACTGTCGGTAGACAGGATACTGGGCTAGATGGACCTTTGGTCTGACCCGGTATGGCCGTTCTTATGTTCTGTACTAAAACATAGTTCAAAGAAGAACTAGATACGTTCATGGAGGATAGGTCCATCAATGGCTATTAGCAGGATGAGCAGGGATGGTGTCCCTGGCCTCTGTTTGCCAGAAGCTGGGAATGGGCGACAGGGGATGGATCACTTGATGATTCCCTGTTCTGTTCATTCCCTGTGGGGCACCTGGCACTGTCCACTGTCCACAGACAGGACACTGGGCTGGATGGACCTTTGGTCTGACCCAGTCTGGCTGCTCTTGCAATCTGTCCCGGGCGTTGGCTTTCTGCTCCTGGGAAGGTTGTGTTCTCCCTCCTTGGCCGGTTCCATCTGACCCGGGGCCAGTTCTGCCCAGGACCCGGCTGGGCATGGCGGGGACACTCGGGTGTCTGGTGTTGTGTAAACAGGCTCTGGGCTAGGTCCTGATTCCCTGCCAGGCCCCTCTGCCCTGCTGCAGCTTGCCCTGAAACTAGGATGTGGGGGGTGGATCCTGCTGGGGGGCGGCTTGAGGGGGCGGCACCGGGCTTAGACAGGCGGATGTGGCTGTTGCCTGGGCTGTGCCTGCCCGTGTGTGTGTGGGGGGGGGTTGCAGCGCTGGGATGGGGGGGGTGCTTTCCCCTGCTCACACCCGCCCCCTCTCCCCCCCCCCCCCCCGATCTCTGGTCTCTCCCCGTAGATTCTCCTGGGGATTTTCTTCAACGTTCACTCGGCTATTCTCATCGAAGACGTTCCCTTCACAGAGGAAGATTTCAAGGAGTAAGTGCTGCCCTTGGTTTTGTCCTTAAAGTACTGCCCGGGATCTCTTCGGGGGCGGGGGGGATCAGGCAAAGTGCCACATTGATGGGTAATACATAGATCATATGACAGTGTGGATTGATACATGACTCTCTCACACACACTCTCTCTCTCTGTCTTGTTATCAACCAGTTGCTCCCCTTAACTGCACTGGCCAGGCGAGTTAGATGGGGGAGGGGTGGAGCCGGGCTTCTGCCGATCCGGATCGATGCTCCCGTGTTGACGAGACGAGACCTGGGGTCCTCTGCAGGACCCCTCACATTTATAGCAGCTTCCATCTCCTGCAAATCTGTATCAGCTGCAAAATCTGTGTCCGTTGGCCCTTTGTGCTGCTTCCTTCTGGGGGTTGTCTTAATGCCACCACGTTTCTTTTCCAAGAGGGTGTTTTTCCAAAAGCAGGTGCTGGCTTCTAACCCCCGAGGCCGTCAATATGTCTGAGCTTCTCTAGTGAGCCCACTGGACACGTTTTATTGTTCTGGGGTCTGGCTCCCAGCCCCTCTCCGCGGGGTGCAGCTATCTGGAGGCGCTGCCTTCCACGCCTTCCTGATCCACACCTCGGTCAGTCAACAGGGCAATCCATTAAAAGGGGGGAAGATCTTATTCTCCTCCTAGCGAAAAGACATTTTCCTTCTACCTTAACTATCCTTGGGGGTGATAACATTGTACCCAAGCTCAATACACAGTTTCTATCTAAGGTTTGATACAAAGTTGCCTGAAAACAGAGGTCCCCCATGGATAGGCCCAGTACAAGGTTATATGAACATGGTACACTGTTATGCGAAGGTGCTTAATGCAGAAATTTATCCACTCTAGGGGGCGCTGGCTCCCACCCGGCCCCAGGGCGGGGACTGGCTGGCTCAGGGGGGTGGGGAATGGGGCATGGGGCCCGTCCCCTTTAGGGGGGGCCGGCTCCCACCCAGCCCCAGGGCGGGGACTGGCTGGCTCAGGGGAGCGGGGAATGCGGCAGGGGCTTGTCCCCTCTCGGGGGCGCCGGCTCCAGGACTGACTCCCCGCTCCCTCTGCCCCACAGCGGCCCAGAGAAGATTCACCGTCTCTACGAGCAAGTCAGCTACAACTGCTTCATCGCGGCCGGGCTGTACGTGCTGCTCGGGGGCTTCTCCTTCTGCCAGGTCCGGCTGAACAAGCGCAAAGAGTACATGGTGCGCTAGGACCCCGCCGGGGACAGCCGCCCCCCCTGGACCCGCCATGCCCCTCTATTTATTACAGCCCCTCCCTGGCGCCCCCTTTGCTCGGGAGTCGCTTTGCCGGTGGGGGCTTCGTCAGGGGGCACCCACCCCCTGGGATGCTGCTGACCCCCGGCCTTAAGAGATTGTAAAGGTGGGGGGGTCTCCAGTTGGGGGGGGGTTCAGTCTCCCTACGGTGCTGGTGGGGCACAAGTGGGTTGTTGCCTGTGGGGCTGGCTCCCCCCCTTTGCGTGGGGCAGGCTCTGGGCTGGGGGGGGGTCACGTTCTGTGCCCCCCAGCGTGGAGTCCTCCTCTCGTCTCACTTTCCAAACCCACCCCGCGGTGTCGTCCGTCCCCCCCCCCATCCCTTCCCGGCAGCGAGGAGAGGGGGTGAGATGCTGAACTGGGTGTGATTGGGGGGGGGGCTCCCCCTGTCCTCTCCTGCAGAGATGACCCCCCCCCCCCCCCGCCCGGGTCACGATCGGTGTCTGTTTGTGTTGACACTGGAATTGGTTCCTGCGAAATAAAACATGTTGGATCCCCTGCCTGCGGCCACTGAGCTTTCCCTGTGGCGTGGCGTGGTGGGGAGGGTAGGTGGGGAGGAGTCGGTGGGTTTGGGGGATACCTGGGTGGGGGGGTGCCTGGGGAGCAGGTGGTTTGGTGGAGGTGCAGGGTGTGGGAATGGCTGGGTGGGCTGTGGGGTGGAGGGTACCTGGGCAGCAGGTGGGGTTGGGGGGTGCAGGGGCGCTGTGGGGGTGGTTTTGGGGATTGGGGGCACGATGAGGGGGTTGGGTGGGAGGGTCAGAGAGAGGCTGTGGGGGGGCAGAATGAGAGGGTGGGGGGGGTGTCTGGGCAGCAGCTGGCTGGGGGGCAGGCCGGGGGGGGCCCTGTTTGTGGGTGGGGGCAGGTGCCCTGCAGGGGTCTCTGAGGCTGGGGGCGGGGCTATTTGTGTGGGGGCGGGGCCGAGCTGGCCCGCCGGCGGCGCGGCGGCAGGGAAGGGGTTAAGATCATAGAGCGCTCGGTCCTCCAGCGTCCTAGTCCGGGGGCAGCCCCGCCCCTCCCCGGAAGCTGCCGCCGCTGCTCCCGGATTCCACTCGCCCCGCCCCCTTTCCCGACATCCCCCGCGGCGAGCGCGCGCGCAACACGAGGGGGCGGGGCCAGCAGCTGGGAGCCGCGAGCGGCGGCGGCGCCGGCCCGAGAAACCCCCCGGGGCGGGGGCCGGAGCGTCCGCGGCGCCATGACGTCAGCATCCACCAAGGTTCGGAGGGGGCGGGGCTGGGTTTGAGGTGGATGCGGGGGGTTGGGGGGCCCAGCGGGGGGAGGGGACGCGGGGGGGGCGGGTTTGGCGGGGGCCCGTGGGGTAGGGGGGGCCCCGGGGTCGGGAGCCCCGCGGGGGGGCGGGGGCGGGTTTGGGGGGACTCAGCGGGGGGGAGGTGACACGGGTTTGGGGGGGCCCCGCGGGGGGAGGGGATGCGGGGGGTCGGGTTTGGGGGGGCCCCGCGGGCGGAGGGGATGCGGGGGGTCGGGCCCGGGTTATGGGGGCCCCGCGGGGGGAGGGGACGCAGGGGGGGGCGGGTTTGGGGGGGCCCCGCGGGGGGAGGGGATGCGGGGGGGCGTGTTTGGGGGGGCCCCGCGGGGGAGGGGGATGTGGGGGGGCGGGCCCGGGTTATGGGGGCCCCGCGGGGGGAGGGGACGCGAGGGGGTGGGCTGGGTTTGGGGGGCCCCGCGGGGGGAGGGGATGCGGGGGGTCAGGCCCGGGTTATGGGGGCCCCGCGGGGGGAGGGGACACGAGGGGGGTGGGCTGGGTTTGGGGGGCCCCGCGGAGGAGGTGACGCGGGGGGGCGGGTTTGGGGGGGCCCCGCGGGGGGAGGGGATGCGGGGGGTCGGGTTTGGGGGGGCCCCGCGGGGGAGGGGGATGTGGGGGGTCGGGCCCGGGTTATGGGGGCCCCACGGGGGGAGGGGACGCGAGGGGGTGGGCTGGGTTTGGGGGGCCCCACGGGGGGGCTCCCTGACGCTCTCCCCCCGACCCCGCTGCAGGTGGGCGAGATTTTCTCCGCGGCCGGCGCCGCCTTCACCAAGCTGGGGGAACTGACGATGCAGCTGCACCCCGTGGCCGACTCGTCCCCCGCCGGGTGAGCGGGGGGTCCCCCGGGGTGCGGGTGGGGGGCTGGGCCCCCCGGGGCGGGTGGAGACGGGAACCCAGCCGCCCTCCACCGGGGATATGGCAGGGCCTGGCGGGGTGGAGGTGGGGTGTTTACATTGTGGGTGTTATTGTAGGGTCTGGGGGGGGCGGTGCGCTGGGTTGGGGGCGGGGCAGAGCACAGGGGAGGGGCGGCCCTGACCCCTGTGTCCCCCCCCTCGCTCACCCCAGGGCCAAGTGGACGGAGACGGAGATCGAGATGCTGCGGGCGGCCGTGCGGCGCTTCGGGGACGACCTCAACCGGATCAGCGCCGTCATCAAGGAGCGGACGGTGTAAGGGGGGGTCTCTGCCGGGGGGGGCACTGGGGGGACAGAGCCCCGCCCGGTGACGCCCCCTTTCCTGTCCCCGCAGGGCGCAGATCAAAGCCACGGCCAAGCGTAAGGCCTACGAGGACAGTGGGGTGCCCCTGCCCGCCGACTCCCCCAAGAAGGGCCCCAAGAAGGGGCACGGGCTGGGGGGGGCCGTGGCGGCCCCGGCCCTGCCCCCCCCTGCCCAGGCCGGGGGCCCCGCCGGGCTGCAGGACACGCCCGCCCCGCCCATGAAGAAGCAGAAGGCGTCAGGTGAGCAGCACCCTTGGGCGGGGGGTCCTGTCGGGGGGGGTCGTGTCCCCTGGGGTGGGAGCTGTGTCTGGGGGGCTCTGTGCCCTGGGGCAGGGCCATGTCTGGGGGCGGGCTGTGTGCCTGGGGGGGGCCATGTGCCCTGGGGGGGGCTGTGTCTGCGGGGGGGCCGTGTCTGGGGGGGCTCTGTGCCCTGGGGCAGGGCCGTGTCTGGGGGCGGGCTGTGTGCCTGGGGGGGGGCCGTGTGCCCTGGGGGGGGCTGTGTCTGCGGGGGGGCCGTGTCTGGGGGGGCTCTGTGCCCTGGGGCAGGGCCGTGCCTGGGGGCGGGCCGTGTGCCCTGGGGGGGGCCGTGTGCCCTGGGGGGGGCTGTGTCTGGGGGGGCTCTGTGCCCTGGGGCAGGGCCGTGTCTGGGGGCGGGCTGTGTGCCTGGGGGGGGCCATGTGCCCTGGGGGGGGCTGTGTCTGCGGGGGGGCCGTGTCTGGGGGGGCTCTGTGCCCTGGGGCAGGGCCGTGATTGGGGGTGGGCTGTGTGCCCTGGGGGGGGCTGTGTCTGGGGGGGGGCTGTGTGCCCGGGGGGGGGCTGCGTGCCCTGGGGTGCGGGAGGGACCAGTCCTGCAGTGGATAGGGTGGGGGCGGTCTCGGGTGGGGCTCTATGAATGGGGGGGGGCGTGTGGAGGCGTTGAGCCGTGGTGCCGGGGGGGGGGACCCCACGCCCTGGCCTGACCCCTCCCTTTGCGCCCCCGCAGACGTCACGCTCAGCGCCTTGAACGACTCCGACGCCAACAGCGACCTGGTCGACATTGAGGGGCTGGGGGACGCCCCCCCCGCCAAGAAACTCAACTTCGACCAGGGTATGAGCCGGGAGGGGAGGGGGGGATGGACTCACACCCTGCGTGCCTGGGGGGTGGGGTGGCTGGGTGGACCCCCCCCCGGGAGACATGGGGGTTCGGGCCTGGCCCCGCCCTTTCCCCCTCTCTCCGCCCCGTTCCATTGGCAAACCTCCTCCCAGCGGGGTGGGGGGGTCGATCAGCTGTTCCCCCTTGAGGGTCCCAGGGCGGGGAGTTCTCGGGAAAAGCCCCTCCCTGGGCGGCGGCAGCCGGGAGAGTGTTTCTTCCCCCAAGGCACCGTTGACCCGGGGAACTCCTCGCCACAGGGTGTTGCGAAGGCCACGGCCGTACCCGGGTTCGAAGAAGCACTAGACCAGTCCCTGGAGGACCGGTCCGTGGATGGCTACTAGCCAGGCTGGGCAGGGAGGGGGTCCCTAGCCACCCCCCCCATTTCCGTGAGGCCCCGCCCCCTGTGCACAGGCTCCGCCTCAGCCTCTCTTGTGATCTCTCTCCCTCTCTCAGACAGTCTGACCCTGGACCCCGGGCTCCTGATCACGCCCGGCGACCTGCCCCTGCTGTCCCGCTGAGCCCCCCCGCCCCGCGCACGGACCGACCCACGCCTGCGAGGAGCTCCCCACCCCCCCCCCCCGGGTAGGGGCTGATGGGAGGTGCCACTGGCAGACCCTGCCCCATTGCCCCCCTGCCTTCCTGCTGTTTTCCCAGCCCCGTCTTTGGTTTTAATTTTAAATAAACGTGACAACGACACCCCCCCCCCCGCCCGGGTGTGTCTGGTAATTGTCGGGGAGGCGCTGGGGTGAGCAGGGCGGGGGGCCCGGGTAGAGTGAGAGCCGCCCCCCCAGGGGAGATGTCACGGGGGGAGCAGCCAGATCCCAAAGGCGGACGGCCCCATGTCCCCGGAGGGGATAGCGGCTGGGGGGCTGGGTGCCCCTCTCTGGTGGGGGACTGGGTTATTTGGGGGGCTGGGTTCCCCTGTCCAGGGGCTGGGTTATTTTGGGGGGCTGGGTGCCCTCTCTGGTGGAGGACTGGGTTATTTTGGGGGGCTGGGTTCCCCTGTTGGGGGCAGGGTTATTTGGGGGGCTGGGTGCCCCCTCTAGTGGGGGGCTGGGTACCCCTGTCCAGGGGCTGGGTTATTTTGGGGGGCTGGGTGCCACTCTCTGGTGGAGGACTGGGTTATTTGGGGGGGCTGGGTGCCCCTGTCCATGGACTGGGTTATTTGGGGGGGCTGGGTTATTTGGGGGCCCGGGTACCCCTGTCCAGGGGCTGGGTTATTTGGGGGGGCTGGGTTCCCCTCTCTGTGTTTGGCTGAGGACAGGGGGAGGTTACTGACTGTCAGGGATTGGGGAGGGGCGCTTCCCGCCGGGAGCTGGGTCTCCGAGCCATGGACAGACGCGGTCATGGACCCCCGGGCTGGGGGGGCTGCACCCCGGTATTGCCACAGGCCCTGGGGGGGGCCACCTTGGGGCACCAGCCACCTCCACATGGCCCCACTCTTCCTCCAGGGCCCAAGCCAGGTTCCCCAGGCCAGAGACACGCTGGGTTGGGCCCCATGGCTGGGAGCCCCCCACTCAGCCCTGGCCTCCCCACACCCCGATTCCTCAGCGTCGGCAGCCCCCCATGAACCCCCTTTATCCCCTGCCGCTCTCCGCCCGGCCCGGTGCTCTCCAGCCAGGTCTCGGGAGGGGGCGCCCCTTGTCTCTCTGGGGGGGGGAGGGGCTGCAGCTCACTCCTTGGTTCCCGTCCTGCGCTGCCCCCCAGGGGTGACTTGGAGAAACTGAGGCACTGGGCGGTGTGGTACAGATCTCGCCAGCTGTGTCATGGGAGCGGGTTTGGGGCATGTTGGGGGGTAAACTGAGGCAGGGGAGACCCCTCTAAGGCTCCCCAAAACTGTGGGTTTAGGTGAGGGGAGTGGAGGGAGCCCACAGGGAGGACGTCTCTACCAGGGGGTCTGACCGCTGGGGGCCCTTGCAGAGACATGGGGGGGCCCTTGGAGAAAGCCCGGCACAGTCATGCGGGTGCTGCCGATAGAGAGATCCCTCCCCGGCACGCAGCACTGGCCGCCCCGCCCCAGAGGCAGGTGCATCTCAGCGCCGGGCGAGGGGTCCCCGTGTCACCGGTCGCCCCACCCCAGAGGTGGGCGCATCTCAGCGCCGGGCGAGGGGTCCCCGTGTAACCAGCCGTCCCGCCCCAGAGGTGGGCGCATCGCAGCGCCAGGCGAGGGGTCCCCACGTCACCGGCCGCCCCGCCACAGAGGTGGGCGCATCGCAGGCCGCGGTGGAGGAAGTCGCACGCAGGTGCCTGTTGCTCCCCCCTGGGTCACGTCGCTGCCCCCCAGCCCCGGCTCTGGTCGCGTGGGGCCCGGCCCCGCTGGGGCAGCACAAGGAAATACTGGCCGGCAGGCGGGATTCTGCCAATATTTTTGTGCTGCTGGAGCGGGACAGGCAGGGCCGGGCCTGAGGCCGGGGTAGATGGGCTGGGGGGGCGGAGCCCGGCTGGAGGTCGCAGGGGGGGGGGGGGGACGGCGTCTTGGTCGCTCCGTGGCTGCGGTCCCGGCCCGCGCGGTAACACCACAAAATGGTTTGTGCGTCCAGACCCTCAGACAAACCATGATGTGCTGCTGGGGCGAAGGCCGGGGTGGGGGGCGTCCGGGGGGGCCCATCTCCAGCCCTGGGGGCGGGGGGGGCATCTGCAGCAGCGAGACAAACGCAACCTGTTCCGGGGTGGGTGGGTTGTCGGGGAGGGGGGAATCCGGAGTCAGACCAGGTTTATTGGAGGGGGGGGCAGCGTTTTGTCTACTACATAAGGGGAGCTGGGGGGGCAATTGCTAGAATGGGGGGGTCTTCATCTGGGTGCCGGCCCTGGCTGGGTACATGGGGGGGGGGGGGTTGCTGCTGGGTGTCCCCTCCCCCCCCCGGCCAATCCCACCCAAACCAAAATGGAGTCAGGCCCCAGGCGGAAAATGGAGTCTTTTTTCCCCAGCAGCCTCTGGGGCAGCAGCTGGCTCTTGACATAACGCCCCCCCCACCCTCAGGAAAAAAAACTGGTTAATTAGGTCACCCTCCCCATTCAAATGAGCCCCGAATGCAAACCCCCAGCCCCCCACCCCCCAGCCTCCCCCCCCAGTGCTGCATGGGGGACCCCCCCAAAACAAGGATAGAAACTTCCCCCCCCCCCCACAAACTGGAGAGGTTTGTGTAGTTAAATGGCTGAGAGCGGGGGTGGGTGTCGAGCCCCACAACGGCTCCCCCCAACCTTCCCCCCGCCTCCGTAGGTCAATTTGTTCCCCCAGATCGCCCCCCCCCCCCACTGCCCGCCCCTCCCCAGCTGGTATTAAATCGGGGGGAACCCGGGTGCCCCCACCCCAACATGCCCCCTTCCTTTCCCCTCCCCCGCAACTGGCTCCCGGCCCGCTGGTTCTGGGGTGTGTGTGTGGGGGGGGGACCAGCCCCACACCGACCCCCCAAACCCGGGGCACCAGGGAGCCCCCCCCCATCCACCCAGCAACACCCCCCAACCTCGGCACACGTGTGGGGCCGACCCCCCCCCATGCAAAAACAACACACACATACCCCCAGCCCACATAGTCCCGGCTCATTCACGCCCCGGCCCAGCACCGCACGGACCTGAGCCCCAAAACCACAATTTCAGGGGGCCGGCCGGGTCGATGGGGGGGGCGCAGCCCAGTGTAAATCCGGGGGGGCTTTAGGCAGCAAGCCCCCACCCCCGATCTGCCCCCCGGGTGCAGGCTGGAGCTGCCGCGCCCTGGGGCAGGCCGGGGGGTGGCATGGGGGTGACGCAGGCAGAAATGGCGAATTCGGACAAAGCCGCAGCCCCCCCCCCCACGCGCCCTGGATTGTGTGTGTGGGGGGGTCAGTTGGTTCCAATCCTTCCCAAGCTTTTCGGGGCGTTCTGGGGTTTATTTTCGGGGGGGGGCGTCTCTCATTTAACCTCCTGCCTCTGAAATCTGGGGCCCCCCCTGCGCTCGGGGAGGGGGGTTTAGACGCATCTGCGCCATATTTGGGGGAGTGTTTGAAGGAGTCGTTCTAGACGGGGACCAAATCGCACCCCCCCCCCTGCCCGGGTGGGTTTTCGGGGTGCCGCGGACATGGCAGGGGGAGGCCGGGCAGGGTCTCAGGCCGATTCGGGGCCCCGGCTCTGGTGGGTTTTTCCCCTGAATTGGGGTGATTTTCCAGCCGCCCTTTGGGGTGAGGCCGGTTCCGGGGACTCTTGGGGTCCCCCCCGGCCGCTCTCCCGGGCCCTTTTGGGGGGCGCCGATCCTCGGGGGGCCGGGGGCCCAGCTCCGGGAGCTCTCCCAAGGCTCGAGTCTGGGTTTTCGCCGTCGTTTCAGGGGGCCGATCCTCCGTCTTTTCCAGCCGTTCTGGAGCCTCCGCCCCCCCCACCCCCGCCGGCGCTTCCTTTGCCCCCCACTCAAAAAACCGTCTTGTTGCTGACGGCTGGATTTTTTTTTCCCCTTTTTTTTTCCCCTTCCTCCCCTTGCAAATAAAAAAAAAAAGAAAAACCCACCCAAAGCCCAGCGAGCGACGCGGCCGGACACTCACCAGCTCACACCCTGTGAGCGGAGCGGGACGGTCCCCCAGCTCGGGAGGCGCCAGGCGGGGACCCCCGGCCCCCCGCTGCCCCCAGCCCCCCCACTTACCTGCCGCCAGGCCGGGGCCCCAGTTTTGTGCCAGCTGCTTCCTTACCCCGGACAAATTTTCGGGGAGCTCTGGGGGGGGAATTCGCCCCGGCACAAAGAAATCCAACACGAAAAAATATCGGTATCCGTCCGGGGGGGAAAACCAGCCCCCCCACCAGGTCCTACCCCAGCCTGGGTGCCATGGGGCAGGTCCCGTTCCCAAAGCCGCCCCCCCGGTGCGGCTGCATCCCTGCTTGGCCGACGGGGGATCGTGGTCCCCCGCTTGCAAAAGGGGGGGATCCCTGCCCGGGTGCCCCCCCAGAGCCGCGAGCCCTTTCGGTGCAATTGTGGAGAGGGAGGGGAAAGAAGAACCCGAGCCCGGGTGAGCAGCGAAGGTTCGGTCTTTTTCCCCCTGCACAACTTTCTACACTTGAATAACCCCCCTTGGGCGGGCGGGAAAAATCCGCCAAAATTCCCGGGCGCGGCCCCAGCCCCCCCCTGGGCGGGTGTGAAGTTTGGGGGCGATCGGCCCGGCGGGGGGCCGGGGAAAAATTCCCTTTTCCAGGGCTCCGGCCCGCGCCAACACGGACGTCCCCGGCTGACTTTGTCACGGTGCCAACTCTGAGCCACTTGGCAGGCACGGGCGCTTTGTCTCCCGTGCCCCACGGCCCCCCCTGCCCCGCTGGGACCCCCCACGGCACGGCCTCCAGCCTCCCCACTGCCCCTGGGGGGCCCCCGCCCCCCAACTCCCGGGGAGCCCTGGGGGGGCCGGGGGGAGGGAGGGAAGGGGCTGATTTGTGCTGTTCACACTCGGACTCGCTCAGCCGCTGCGGCTTCGCACGCTCGAATCTGCTGGTGCCGACCCGCAGCCGGATTTACCCAGGGCCCGGCGTGCCCCCCCCCCTTGCTGTGGGGACGGGGACCCCCCCATCCTCACACTGTGCTCAGCTCCCACAGGGGTGGGGGGCGTGCAGATGGGGAGGGGGAGCTAAGGGACAACCCCCCCCCCGCACAGGAAATCACAGGCCAGCCCCTTCCCAACCCCCAGGAACAGAGCCTGCCCCCCCCCCAATATCCATGGGGCAGGGCTGGGGAGCAGCTGGCTGGGTAATGCCCCCCCCCCCCCCGGAGCAGGATCTTGGGGGCAGTTGGAGGGTTATCAGTAAATGGGTTTGTGAGATTAAAGGGGACAGGCAGTATGCGGGGGGAGGGCATGGAGAGAACCCAGGAGTCCTGGTTCCTGCCCCCCGGCTCCAACCCCCCTCCCAGAGCTGGGGAGAGAACCCAGGAGTCCTGGCTCCCAGCCCCCCCTGCTCTAACCACCAGCCCCCACTCCCCTCCCAGAGCCAGGGAGAGAACCCAGGAGTCCTGGCTCCCAGCCCCCCCTGCTCTAACCACCAGCCCCCACTGCCCTCCCAGAGCCAGTGAGAGAACCCAGGAGTCCTGGCTCCCCGCCCCCCGCTCTAACCCACCAGCCCCCACTCCCCTCCCAGAGCCGGGGAGAGAACCCAGGAGTCCTGGCTCCCAGCCCCCCCTGCTCTAACCCACCAACCCCCACTCCCCTCCCAGAGCCGGGGAGAGAACCCAGGAGTCCTGGCTCCCAGCCCCCCCGCTCTGCCCCAGTGGTGAATACTGAAGTGTCAATCAATTATCTTGAGTCTCCCAATCAGCAAAGGTCAAAGGGCAGCCATAACCCAACCCCTCAATGACCTGAGCTGGGAGCCAACCTGCAGCCCCTCCCAGCCCTGCCGGTGCCCCTCACTCCCGACCCACAGCCCCCCCCAGCTCAGCCCTGCCCCCCCAGCTCTGCCGGTGCCCCTCACTCCCGACCCGCAGCCCCCCCCAGCTCAGCCCCTGCCCCCCCCCAGCCCTGCCGGTGCCCCTCACTCCGGACCCGCAGCCCCTGCTAGCCCGGCCCTGCCCCCCCCAGCTCTGCCGGTGCCCCTCACTTCCGACCCGCAGCCCCCCCCAGCTCAGCCCTGCCCCCCCCAGCCCTGCCGGTGCCCCTCACTCCTGACCCGCAGCCCCCGCTAGCCCAGCCCTGCCCCCCCCAGCTCTGCCAGTGCCCCTCACTCCCGACCCGCAGCCCCTGCCAGCCCAGCCCTGCCCCCCCCAGCTCTGCCGGTGCCCCTCACTCCCGACCCGCAGCCCCTGCCAGCCCAGCCCTGCCCTCCCAGCTCCGCTGGTGCCCCTCACTCCCGACCCACAGCCCCTGCTAGCCTGGCCCTGCCCCCCCCCAGCTCTGCCGGTGCCCCTCACTCCCGACCTGCAGCCCCCTGCTAGCCTGGCCCTGCCCCCCCCCAGCTCTGCCGGTGCCCCTCACTCCCGACCTGCAGCCCCCCGCAGCTCAGCCCTGCCCCCCCCCCCAGCCCTGCCGGTGCCCCTCACTCCCGACCCGCAGCCCCTGCTAGCCCAGCCCTGCCCCCCCCCCCCCCGCTCTGCCGGTGCCCCTCACTCCCGACCCGCAGCCCCCTGCTAGCCCAGCCCTGCCCCCCTCCAGCTCTGCCGGTGCCCCTCACTCCCGACCCACAGCCCCCTGCTAGCCCGGCCCTGCCCCCCCCAGCTCTGCCGGGGCCCCTCACTCCCGACCCGCAGCCCCCCCAGCTCAGCCCTGGGCTCGTTTCCTGCTTCTGGGCCTGGGGCTCCTAGTTCTGCCCCCGACCTCATGGAGTGTTTGGGGGAGTCCCTGCGGCCTGGGGTCAGCCAGCCTGCGTCTGTCGGGCTGTGAGGGCCGGGAGGGCGTCGCCCTGGGTCCATGCAGCACCCGGCACCATGGGGAGTGGGGTGGGGGGCTGATCTCAGTTGGGCGGGGTCCGTGCAGCGGGGAGACCTCCGGGGTTACTCTGCTGCCCAGAAACGGGGTCTGGGATAAGCCCCTGGGGAGAGCGGGGGGGGGGGGTGTCAAGTCCCTGGGTGACATGAGTTTGATGGGCCTCCACCCCCCTGCCCCAAAGGCTGAACAGGGGGTGGGAGCATCTGGGGGGGAGCTGTGGGGCTCCCGTGGGGGGCTCCAGAACCCCATGGAGGATTTGGGGGGCTGCCCCCCCCGTACATAAGGACGAGAGTTGACAAGTCAGTTCCTGCTTTATTAACCCTTTCAAAACAGTCGCTGAGTGGCAGAGGTCGGGGGCAGGGACAACGGGGGCCCCCCCCAAGGAAAATCATACCAGTAAGGCAATAACCTGGCAGAGTCCAGCCCCCCAGGCAACACGGGAAGCGGCCAGGGTTGGGAGATGGGGACCCCCCTGCAAAAATGGGGATCGACCCCGCCTTCCCAGGTGGGCCCCCCCAAAATGGGGCTCAGCCCCATAAGTTTTGCAGGGCAGCACGGGTGTGGGGCTGAGCGGCTGTGTGGGGGGTCCTGGCCGAGGAGGCTGCCGTTGGTGAGGCTGTGGGGAGAAGAGGGGAGTCTGAGCCCCCATACGCCCCCCTGGAACAGAACCCCCCAGAACTGGGGACCCCCAAAGCGTCCTGGACCCCAAACTGCCCCATAGAGACCCTCCAAAATCACACCCCACAGACACCCCCCCAAACACCTGCCCCCCAGCCCATTCCCACCTCCCGACCCACTGACTGCAGGCTGGGGGGGGGGGCAGCTAGACCTGCCCCCCGGCCCCCCAAATACCGGGATCCCGCCGGGTCCCTGCTCCGCCCCGCCAGCATGGGGGTGCTGCGTGTCCCGTCCCGTCCCGCCCCACCCCGGGAGCCGCCCACCCGTGACCGTGGCCCCCGCGCTGCCGGATCGGAGCCCCCTGGTGGCCACTAGGGGAACTGCAGGCCCGGCCCCCGCCCCACACATGCTCCTCACTCCCGACCCGCAGCCCCCTGCTAGCCCAGTCCTGTCCCCCCCAGCTCTGCCGGTGCCCCTCACTCCCGACCCGCAGCCCCCTGCTAGCCCGGCCCTGCCCCCCCCAGCTCTGCCGGTGCCCCTCACTCCTGACCCGCAGCCCCCGCTAGCCCAGCCCTGCCCCCCCCAGCTCTGCCGGTGCTCCTCACTCCCGACCCGCAGCCCCTGCTAGCCCAGCCCTGCCCCCCCCAGCTCTGCCGGTGCCCCTCACTCCCGACCCGCAGCCCCTGCTAGCCCAGCCCTGCCCCCCCCAGCTCTGCCGGTGCCCCTCACTCCCGACCCGCAGCCCCTGCTAGCCCGGCCCTGGGCTCCCCCTGGCCCCAGGAATCAGGGTCTGTAACAGAGCTGGGTGGGGGCTGTTGGCCTGCGGGCGGGAGGTCAGGGGAGCTGCTCTGCAGCTGATCTCAGCGCGGTTCGTGGTTCCTGCGGCGAGAGAAGCCGGCGCAGGGAGCGGCCGGCCGGGTTGTGGGGCTAGAACTGGAAGCCTGGAGGACGTGGGGCCGAGAGGCACTTTCCTGGCCATGGAGCAGGCTCCCAGCCAGGGCGGGACCACGGCAGCTTCCTGTGGTGGCTTCCGTGCCATGCCCGGCGTGTCGGCGGAGACGGGAGTTCTCAAGTCGCATTCTGCAGGTCAGGGCAGGGCGAGTCCCCGGCAGTATAGGGCCACTGACACATGGGCCGTCCCAGGGCAGCGTCCGTCTCCGTCGGCGGCCAGCGGAGCCGCGTGTGGGAAGGGGCGGGGAGAGACGGGACCGGGGCTCTGTGCACTTTCGCCGCGTGGCTGGCCTGGTGTAACCTGAGCCGAGCGAGGAGCAGCAGGAAATCCAGGGGGCGGGTGCCGGGAAATGGGCCCCAAATGCGGCTGCCTCCCTGGCCCCGAGTGAGGGCTGCCCGGCAGGCGGTTTTCCGCCCGGTTGAAAAGGGAGCCCGGCGGCTCCGGTCGGCACCGTCTGCCCCTGCGGACGCAGAGCCCCCTGGCCGCGCCTCCGCCTAGGGGCCGGACGTGCCGGGTGATTCGGGGAGCAGCGCGGAGTGGAGCCTGGCTTAGCCCCGGGGCCCCGCGGAGCCGCCGACTGGGAGCTGCCTGGGGTAAGTGCCGCCTGGCCGAAGCCCCCACCCTAAACCTCCTGCTCCCTCCCAGAGCCCACATCCCAACCCCCTGCCCCAGCCCTGAGCCCCCTCCCAAACCCCTCAGCCCCGGTCCTACCCCAGAGCCCGCACCCCCCTGCACCTCAACCCCCTGCCCCAGCCCTGAGCCCCCTCCCACACCCCAAACCCCTGAGCCCCGGTCCCACCCCAAAGCCCGCACCCCCCTGCACCCAGCCCAATGAAAGTGACTGAGAGTGGGGAAGAGCAAGTGACAGAGGGAGGGGGGCTGCAGTGAGTGGGGGTGGGGCCTCATAGAAGGGGCAGGGGCGGGGCCTCGGGGCAGGGGCGGGGCTAGGGTGTTCGGTTGGCGACCCTGCTCCGAGTGCGAGGGCGGGACGCGGCCCTTGATGTGACCGGGCCGTCGGGCGCAAGTTCCCGTTTGTTCCCGATGCCCCGGTGGGAGGCGGAGGGCGCGGGACGGGGACGGGCTGGGAGCTGCGGGTGGGTGTCGAAGGGGGATCGGGACGGGACTCGGCCGGGGACGCAGCGCCGCCCTGAGGGCCACTGCGAAGGTCACCAGCAGATCGAAGCGTTTATCCGAGAATGGATCCTGCCTGGGCCCAGCGTCGCCTCCCTCCAGGTAACCCTGGGGGGAGGGATAGCTCAGTGGTTTGAGCATTGGCCTGCTAAACCCAGGGTTGTGAGTTCAATCCTTGAGGGGGCCACTTAGGGATCTGGGGCAAAAATCTGTCTGGGGATTGGTCCTGCTTTGAGCAGGGGGTTGGACTAGATACCTCCTGAGGTCCCTTCCAGCCCTGATATTCTGTGATTCTATGAACCCGGCCTTGAGCCCCTGCCCCCACAGCTCTGCCGGTGCCCCTCACTCCCGACCCACAGTCCCCCATGCCAAGGCAGAGTCTGCGTCTTTAATTCCTTTATTGGACGGTTCACACACGGGTCGGGCCCGGAGGGCTGCGCGCGGTGGCCATGCAGGTTGTTGGGGGGGGCTCTGAGCAGCCCCCCACTTGTTGATGCAGCTTCCCGCTGAGGCCTCAGGGAAGGGGGGGGGTCGTGGGCTGCTGGGGGAGCCCTGACATGGGGCAAGGGTGGGGGTGGGGCAGGAGACTTGGGGGACAGTCGGGGGGAGCAGCTGTAGGACCCAGCTAATATAGATGGGGGGGTTGGGGGGGCTGCAGGAGGGAACATTGGGGGGATGAAGGGGTGTTTGGCGAGTTAGGGGTTAGTATGCGGAGGGGTGGGGGGTTGGGGGGACAGCGCGTGGAGGGGTTGGGAGGCTGGGCATTGGGGGTCAGTGTGGGGAGGGGTCAGGGGCAGCGCAGGGCTCACGGGCAGCGACTCGGGGTGCTGCATATATAATATAGATATTTTTCTATTTCTCACAAATCCCTTAAATAACCGTTATATACAGATGGGGGGGGGGGGGCGACACACACACACCTTAGACTGGGGGGGGGGGGTGGTCTCAGATTGCACAGTCCGGTGGGAGGGGGTAGGTGTGGGGTGAGGGGTGTGGGGTTGGCAGGAGGAGGTGAGGGGCTGTGGGGGGTTGGGAGGAGATGGGGGCTGTTGGGGGAGGCTGTGAGGGGTTGGAGATGGGGGCTGTCCGGGTGCTGCCCCCTCACAGCTCGGAGCAGCGGTGGGGGGCTGTCAGGAGGAGGTGGAGGGCTGTGGGGGGGTTGGGAGGAGGTGGGGGGTTGGGGGCTGTCGGGGGCCACCCTCTCACCATTTGGAGCAGTGCTGGGGGGCTGTCAGGAGGAAGTGGGGGGCTGTTGGGGGGGCTGTGAGCGGTTGGGGGGCTGTCGGGAGAGACTGTGAGGGGTTGGGGGGCTGTCAGAGGGCTGTCAGGGGGCCACCCCCTCACAGCTCGGAGCACCGGTCTTGTCGGCTGTAGTGGTCGAACTGGCTTTTCCAGTGGCCCATGTACGCGCTCCAGCGGTGAAACTCCAGCCGCCACTGCCGCTCAGCCTCCTCGATGTTATCTGGGGGGGGAAGAGAGCCCAGGGGGGCGGTTAGCGTCCCTCAGAGCTGGGCCCAGAGCCCCCTGCCCCTCCCCCGAGCAGCCCCCCGCCCCCTTCCCCGAACAATTCCCCCAGGCCCGCTCACAAGCTGGTGGACCGAGAGCCACTCGGGGCCGGATCCAGGCTGGCGCTTGCTCCGCCCCCCAGCTGTGCCTTTACCACACCCCCTCCCCCAGCTCTGGCTGCCGTTGGGTTTTCTTGGCCGTCTGTCCAGCTGCCTCCGCCCCGCCGCTTGCCCGTGGGCTGCTGGGAACAAGGCCGAAATCCCATCTTGTTCGGCTGCCGTGACGCGGGGTCCCTGGGCTGTCGCTCCGGGATGGCGAGGGGCACGTCGGGGTCTTGGGAATGCCGCCACCCGCTCCGGCGTTCGAGTCAATTATTTCCGCGGCCCTGGGAAAACAGTCCCCGGAGATCTGCAGCCGGTCTCCGTCCGGGAGGGGTGTTGGGACTTACTGTCGAGTCCCCATCCTGGCCGGCCGGGAGGGGCGTTGGGACCTGCTGTCGAGTCCCCATCCTGGCCGGCCCTCCGCAAACAGCTGCAGAAACGTCCATGTTTCGTGCTTCTACCGCACCTTGCGCCTCCGGCCGGCCGAGCCACGTCTCTCGGACTCTGGCTTTGCCCACGGCGGCTGGAGTCTGTCCCTGAGCCAGCAAGTCCTTGCTCCTGGCCTGGGGGTGGGGTTGGCGGTCTCGTTTTCCGGAGGGGGCCAGTCGCTCCCGGTCCTGCTCGGTCGCTGTGGCTCGGGCTGAATCTCTCTTCAGTTGGGGGTCGCAGTGCAGTTTGGATCTGTTCACCCGACCCCCGGGGCCTTGAATTCTCTGCTCTGTCGTAACCCACCTGTCGGCCAGCCCCGGCCCCCTCTTGTGTGACCCCCGTGGCTGTCAGCAGTGACGCCGCAGGGCCCGCCCCGGCGTGGGTCGAGCGTGGCACTGGGGGTGCTGGGGAGCGACGCGGAATCTAACCGGGACCAAGCAGACGCTCTCGGAGGGGCCAGGTCGCGGAGACCCGGCATGTCCTGGACCGGCCGCGGGGCCCGAGGACGCGCCCCACACGTGACCCTCATCCAGTGCCACCCGGCCAGGTAGGGCTGAGTCGGGCTCACGTGAGGTGATTGACACCCAAGGGCTGAACAGGATAATGCAGGAGCCCGGACGCCTGGGTTCTCTCCCGAGCTCTGGGAGGGGAGTGGTGGCTGGTGAATTAGAGCAGGGGGGCTGGGAGCCAGGACGCCTGGGTTCTCTCCCCGGCTCTGGGAGGGGAGTGGGGGCTGGTGGTTAAAGCAGGGGGGGCTGGGAGCCAGGATGCCTGGGTTCTCTCCCCGGCTCTGGGAGGGGAGTGGGGGCTCGTGGGTTAGAGCAGGGGGGGCTGGGAGCCAGGACTCCTGGGTTCTCTCCCTGGCTCTGGGAGGGGAGTGGGGGCTGGTGGTTAAAGCAGGGGGGGCTGGGAGCCAGGATGCCTGGGTTCTCTCCCCGGCTCTGGGAGGGGAGTGGGGGCTGGTGGGTTAGATGGGGCAGTGCCCAGGTGTTAATGTGTGGGTGGGGGCTCCCACATGTGGGGTAGTGTCTGGGGGGGCACAGCCAAGCAGCCCCTCACCCTCATCTCACATCTGCAAAGCGCCGTCACCCTCAGGACCCAGCCCCCCCCCCCCAGAACCTCGTCCCTCTGCTGCCCTCCCCCACCGGAGCACTAAGCCCCCCTCTACTGTGGGGCAGGGCCCCTGTTTGCCCCCTACCTCCACCCCCTGAGTTCCCTCTGCCCCCCACCTCAGAGCCCCTCCCCCATACCTGATCACCCCCTTTATACTGACAGCCCCTCCTCCCACACCTCTCACCCCCCCCACTTCTCTGTGTCCCCTCTCCACCTCCCCACCTCACTGACCCTTCCCCCTACCTCAGTGCCCTCCCCGTCACAGGGGGCCCTCTCCACCCCCCATGTGCCCCATCTCTCCCCCTCGAACCCTCCAACTCACCCTGCCCCCTTCCCCACAGTCACTTTATTGGGGGGGCAGTGAATTGTCAAAGACACGAACACGACATGCAAAAGGAAACACTAAAAAATGTCTTTTATAAGCAGCCAGAAACCCCCCAGCCAGGGCTGCCGGCCGGGCTCAGGGGGATTGGGGGGTGACAGTCCCCCCCGCGGGGTGTCGGGGTGTCTGGGTCCCAGAGATCAGGAACACCAGCGTGAGCCCGGCTGGGACATGTACCCCGCGGTTCCCCTCTCCCTCACGCCAGCTGGCGTGCGTCAGACCCGTGTATGCCAATGCCCCCTGGCAGGGCTCAGAGCTGGCACAATACAGCAGCCCCCGCCTAGGGCCCTTGTGTGTCCGCGTGTGTGCACAGTGCTTGTAGTGTGTGTGTCGGTGTGCAGGAGCTTTGCTGCATCCAGGTGCAGTGTGGCTCCGTGCAGTGCGTGTGAAAAATGTGCAGTGTGCGCAGCGAGGGTGCAGTGTATCTGTGTGCAGTGAGTGGGCAGTGAAGGTGCAGTGTGTGTACGTGTGGGGTTTGCATGTGCAGTGAGTGTACCGTGTGTGTGCGCTCCTGCCTGTGTACATGCAGTGTAGCGCGTCTAGATGCAGTGCAGTGTGTGTGAAGTATATATGTGCAGTGTCCATACAGTGTGTCAGTGCGCAGTGTTCCTGCAATGCGTGAGCAGTGTCTGTGTGCAGCGTCCACCTGCAGTGTGTCCGGGGGCAGTGGTTGTGAATAGTGTGCAGTGTGCACAGTGCAGGTGTGGAGCGAGTGTGCAGTGCTTGAGCAGTGTGTGTGCAGTGTGTGTGTCTCAGTGTGCAGTGTGCACAGTGCAGGTGTCGAGCGAGTGTGCAGTGCATGAGCAGTGTGTGTGCAGTGTGTGTGTGTCAGTGTACAATGTGCACAGTGCAGGTGTGGAATGAGTGTGCAATGCATGAGCAGTGTGTGTGCAGTGTGTGTGTGTGTCAGTGTGCACAGTGCAGGTGTGGAGCGAGTGTGCAGTGCATGAGCAGTGCATGTGCAGTGTGTGTGTGTCAGTGTGCACAGTGCAGGTGTGGAGTGAGTGTGCAGTGCATGAGCAGTGTGTGTGCAGTGTGTGTGTGTCAGTGTGCAATGTGCACAGTGCAGGTGTGGAACGAGTGTGCAGTGCATGAGCAGTATGTGTGCAGTGTGTGTGTGTCAGTGTGCAGTACAAATAGGGGGTGTGCATGCAGCTCGTGCCACGTCTGTAGGTGTGCAGTGGTTGGGCACAGGGTGGGTGTGCCTGCGGAGCACGTGCGTTGTGTCTACGTGTGCACCGAGGTGCGGACGTGCGGTGCTTGTGCAGCAAGGCTCCGCCCTCTCCCTGCCGCCCCATCCCCATCCCCTGTTCCCCTGCCGGGGGGCCCAGCAGCAGTGTCGGAGCAGCAGAGCATTAAAATCCTGGCTAGGAAATGCCCCCGCTGCTCCTGGGGAGGGGCACTGTCCCCCCGGCAACAGCTGGGTGCCCCCTAGTGGCCCGTTCAGTGAGCTCTGGCTCGGTGCCATCTAGTGGTCAGAAGTTCCACAGGCCCACAACTGCCCCAGTCTGGGGCCGGCTCCGCCCCGAGCCGACCCCGTGACTGCCCCGCCCCACCCCCGCCCAGCTGTCCGATGCATGCAGGATCCACTCTCAGGGCCTGAGCCGCAGGGCGAGGAGGGGAAGGAGGGCGAGGAGGGGCAGTGGGGCTGGGGGGGGCCCGGGGCCCCGGTCGGTTGCAGCGCATGGCTCTACAGGGGAGAAAAAAAAAGAGGAGGGGGGGATTAAGCCGTGGCCCAGACCGTGGGGGGCAGGGATACCGGGCTGGCTGGGCCGTGATGGTGGGGGAGGGGGATATATTTAGTTTGTCCTGCCTCAGTTTCCCTCTGTGAGCTCCCCTCCCACTTCCCCCATCCAGTTACCCCTCCCCCTCCCCCCATGAGGCAAAGATCCCCCCCCATGATGCCCCACAGCCCCTTTCCTGATATAGGGTCCCCCCGTGCTCTCCTGCCCCCCCCCGGTATGGCAGGGTCCCCCCCCCCAGGCGTCTCACCAGTGATGTTGAGAAGCTTGGGCAGGAAGCGGTTCCAGAAGGCGCAGACCTGGGCCCGGAGCCCCTGCCCCACAGCCAGGGGGCGCGGGTTCAGCTGTACGTACTGCTGCTGCCGCGGGGTGTAGGGGGGCCAGCGCACCCCCCGCTCCGATACCTCATTGGGGTCCCTGCCCAGGAGGGAGAGAGGGGTCACGCCCTGCTAGCCAGGGTCCCCCAAACCCACCCGCCTGGCCCCCCAGTGTGGGGACCTCCCTCCACTGACTCACCCCTGTGCACCCCCAAACCCACCTGCCTGTCCCTCAGTGTGGGGACCCTCCCCAGAGACCCCCAAACCCACCCACCTACCCCCCAGTGTGGAGACCTCCCCTCCGGGGACCTCCCAAACCCACCCGCCTGGCCCCCCAGTGTGGGGACCCCCCTCCACTGACTCACCCCTGGGGACCCCCAAACCCACCCAACTACCTCCCAGTCTGGGGACCCCCCAGAGACCTCCAAGCCCACCCACCTGTCCCCCAATATGGGGACCCCCCTAACCCACCCACCTTCCCCCTCAGTGTGGGGACCCCCCCTCCAAGGACCAACCCCACCCACCTGCCCCCTTGAGTGTGGGGACCCCTCTCCACAGACCCCCACCCCACGGGCCTCCCCAGGCCCCCCCCAGCTTGAGGCCCTGCCCCCCGGATCTCCCCCCCCGGTACCCAGTGCGGGCGAAGTTAGCCCAGTAGCGCATCATGCGGCGGCTGAGCGCGGCCTCCTCGGCCGTGTAGTTGAGGCTGGGGTCGAGGGGCAGGCCGAAGACGAACTCGATCTCGTAGCCGTGGGGCACCCCCATCCAGGGGGGCCAGAGCATGTTGGAGGCGCGGTGGTCGAAGAAGTAGGTGTAGACCCGGGCGCCCCGCTCAGCCAGCCGCAGGGCGAAGTGGGTGACGGGGCAGATGACGTTGTGGTCCCCCACGATGTCGTCCATGGCCTCCCGGTTCTTCACTGGGTTGTCCTGGTCCAGCCAGTCGGTGTATTGCAGCACCACGGCTTCGGCCGCCAGCTCGTTGGCCTGGGGCACCCCCATGCGCACCCCGCCCAGGAAGTCCTCCCGGCTGATCAGGCTCTCGTTGTCCTTGCTGAAGCCGGGCGCCCCGTAGATCAGGAAGTAGGTGCCCTCGTCCCGCACCACCCCCACCAGCGCCTGGGTCTCCTTGAAGCCGCCGGCGCCCGGCGTGGCCTCGGGCACCTCGCCGGAGAAGTCCCCGTCGGACACCGGCACGAAGGAGAAGCGGAAGACGCTCTGGTGGGGCAGCACCTGCCACTCTTGGTCGATCAGCTCCTGTGGGGTCTTGTCCCGCAAGCAGGCCACCAGCTCCGAGTCGTTGCCCGGCGGGCAGCCCACCAGCTTGGCCAGCTGGACGGCCCGACGCCGGCCCTCGGCCGGGGGCACGGTGGCCCAGGGGGCGTTGGGCACCCCGCTCTGCAGGATGGCGCGGCGGAAGAGCGGGCGGCTGCCGGGCGAGAGCAGGTGCATGCCCACCGAGGCGGCCCCGGCGCTCTCCCCGAAGATGGTCACCGCCTTCGGGTTGCCCCCGAAGAAGTGGATGTTGCTCTGTACCCACTGCAGGGCCAGCCGCTGGTCCAGTAGCCCCACATTGCCCGGCGCCTCCTGGCTGCCCGAGAGGGCCAGGAAGCCGAAGGCCCCCACCCGGTAGTTCATGGAGACCACCACCACCTGCTCGGCGTAGGCCAGGTAGCGCCCGTCATAGACGTCCAGCGAGGCGGAGCCGCTGTAGAAGCCGCCGCCGTAGATCCAGACCAGCACGGTGGCGTTTTTGGGGCGCGGGGAGGGCACCCAGAGGTTGAGGTACAGGCAGTCCTCGCTCATCTCCTGGTTGGGGTTCCACATCTCCGTGCCGGGGAAGCCGGGGTAGAGGGTGTCGACGTACTGGTAGCAGGCGTGGCGGTAGGCGCCGGCGTCCAGCAGCCCGCTCCAGGCTCGCTTGGGCTCCGGCCGGCGGAACCGCAGCCTGCCCATGGGCGGCTCGGCGTACGGGATGCCCAGGAAGGCGGAGACCTGGCCCGAGAGGACGGGCACCCGCAGGCCCCGCACCCGCCCCGCCCGGGTGCTGGCCAGCAACTCGTCGGCCCGGGCGGAGAGGGCCAGGGCGGCGCAGAGCAGGAGAGCGGGGCCGGGCAGGGCTCCGGCCATGGCGTGTCTGCGGGGGGAGGGGAGAGACGGGGTTAGGGGGCAGCAGGAGACGTCCCCCACCCCCTAGCTCCCCAGCCAGCGACAGCCCCCCACCCCTGGGGCCGCGGCAGGATCCCATCCCCCAGCTGCCTGCCCTGATAAGGGAACCACAGGGGCCTATTCCCGCCCAGCAGCCCCAGACGTCTTATCAGCAGCATGCAGAGACTGGGGCACGGGAAAGGGAGTGGGGGCTGGTGGTTAGAGCAGGGGGGGCCAGGAGCCAGGACTCCTGGGTTCTCTCCCCGGCACTGGGAAGGGAGTGGGGCTGGGGGGTTAGAGCAGGGGGGTGGAGCCAGGACTCCTGGGTTCTCTCCTGGCTCTGGGAGGGGGGTGGGGGCTGGTGGGTTAGAGCAGGGGGGCCTGGGAGCCAGGACTCCTGGGTTCTCTCCCCGGCTCTGGGAGGGGAGTGGGTTCCGGTGGGTTAGAGCAGGCGGGGCTGGGAGCCAGGACTCCTGGGTTCTCTCCCCAGCTCTGGGAGGGGAGTGGGGGCTGGGGGGTTAGAGCAGGGGGGCTGGGAGCCAGGACTCCTGGGTTCTCTCCCCGGCTCTGGGAGGGGAGTGGGGGCTGGTGGTTAGAGCAGGGGGGGCTGGGAGCCAGGACTCCTGGGTTCTCTCCCCGGCTCTGGGAGGGGTGTGGGGGCTGGTAGTTAGAGCAGGGGGGGCTGGGAGCCAGGACTCCTGGGTTCTCTCCCTGGCTCTGGGAGGGGAGTGGGGGCTGGTGGGTTAGAGCAGGGGGGGCTGGGAGCCAGGACTCCTGGGTTCTCTCCCTGGCTCTGGGCGGGGAGTGGGGGCTGGTGGGTTAGAGCAGGGGGGCTGGGAGCCAGGACTCCTGGGTTCTCTCCCTGGCTCTGGGAGGGGAGTGGGGGCTGGTGGGTTAGAGCAGCGGGGGCTGGGAGCCAGGACTCCTGGGTTCTCTCCCCCACATGGCTCTGGGAGGGGTCTAGTGCTCGGAGCAGTATCTCGATATCCGGGAGCAATTCCTGGAGCGGGAGGGGCCTCTGGGGTGTGGTTAAAGCTGGGGCGTCCGTGGGCTGTAACCGGGGTAACCCGCCCTTAACACGACTCCCCACAGATCCCCCCCCAGCACGGCCCCTAGTGTCGCTCATCCGCCCCTCCCAGCCAACAACCGGCTCATGTGTACGAACCCCCCCAGCGTAATCCCCCGGCCCAGCCCACAACAGCCGGGAAACCATCACACCCCGGTCACATGCGTCACCCCGACAAACCCGCCTGTCCCCCCGTCCACCAAACCACCCCGTGCGCAACGCACAACCCCCGCCACCGCATACAGCCGGAACACACCCGTACAGAACACACACCCCCGCCCAAAGTCACAACACATCGCTCATTCTGACAACACAACCACCCCTCAAACACAGTGCAACTGTCAGCCAACCAACACACAGCCACAACCTCCTCTCACCACACGCGTGCACACACACACCCACACACACCCTCTCATCGCACCCCCGCAGAACATCCATCAAACCTACACACACACAACACAACCCCCCTCTCACTGCACACACACACACACACAGTCATACCACACCCATACACGCTCCCTGACCCACACCTCAGCCCCACAACCGGCCCCCAAAACACAGTACAATACCCATCAAACCAACACACACATACACAACCCCCTCTCACCGCAAACAGTCATACCACACCTGTACACAACAGCCCCCGCCCAAAGTCACAACACACAGCCACAACCACCTTCTCACCACACACACACACCCCCACAACAGCCATCAAAGCAACACACACACAACACAACCCCCCTCTCACCGCGCACACACACAGAGTCATACCACACCCCTACCCGCTCCCTGACCCACACCTCAGCCCCTCAGCACACAACCGCCCCCGGATCTGTCCCCGGACCCAGGCAGAAATCACACACTCGGTCACAGCAACACGCCTCCCCCATCCTGACACCCAGCTCCCAACCACAACCACCCCCACAGCTTGCCCCCAGGACAGTGACCCACCAGCCCATCCCCCGCGCACACCCTCACACCTGTGCACAATCCCCCGTCCCAGCCGGTGCCCCCCCGGCACCCGCGTCACCACCTGCTGCCTGGCTCGGCGCGCGGCCGGGGTTGGAGTCCACGGGGCGGGGAGGGGGTGGCCGGAGCCAGAGGGAACCGGGCCCTTGAACCCAACGCAAACAGGGTGGCACCGAAACCCCGGGGCCTTGGCAGCGTCACCCAGGGAAACAGGATCGACCGGGCTGGGGGTGGGGACAGACACAGAACTCTGCCGGTGCCCCTCACTCCCGACCCGCAGCCCCCCCCAGCTCTGCCGGTGCCCCTCACTCCCGATCCGCAGCCCCTGCTAGCTCAGCCCTGCCCCCCCCCAGCTCTGCCGGTGCCCCTCACTCCCGACCTGCAGCCCCTGCCAGCCCAGCCCCCCCAGCTCTGCCGGTGCCCCTCACTCCCGACCCGCAGCCCCTGCCAGCCCAGCCCTGCCCCCCCCAGCTCTGCCGGTGCCCCTCACTCCCAACCCGCAGCCCCCTGCCAGCCCGGCCCTGCCCCCGCCAGCTCTGCCGGTGCCCCTCACTCCCGACCTGCAGCCCCTGCCAGCCCAGCCCTGCCCCCCCAGCTCTGCCAGTGCCCCTCACTCCCAACCCGCAGCCCCCGCTAGCCCAGCCCTGGCCCCCCCAGCCCTGCCGGTGCCCCTCACTCCTGACCCACAGCCCCTGCCCCCCCAGCTCTGCCGGTGCCCCTCACTCCCGACCCGCAGCCCCTGCCCCCCCAGCCCTGCCTGTGCCCCTCACTCCCGACCCGCAGCCCCTGCCCCCCCCAGCTCTGCCGGTGCCCCTCACTCCCGACCCGCAGCCCCTGCCAGCCCAGCCCTGCCCCCCCCCAGGTCTGCCAGTGCCCCTCACTCCCAACCCGCAGCCCCTGCCAGCCCAGCCCTGCCCCCCCCAGCTCTGCCAGTGCCCCTCACTCCCGACCCGCAGCCCCTGCCAGCCCAGCCCTGCCCCCCCCAGCTCTGCCGGTGCCCCTCACTCCCAACCCGCAGCCCCCTGCTAGCCCAGCCCTGCCCCCCCTGGCTCTGCCGGTGCCCCTCACTCCCGACACGCAGCCCCTGCCCCCCCAGCTCTGCCGGTGCCCCTCACTTCCGACCCGCAGCCCTCGCTAGCCCAGCCCTGCCCCCCCCAGCCCTGCCTGTGCCCCTCACTCCCAACCTGCAGCCCCTGCCCCCCCAGCTCTGCCGGTGCCCCTCACTCCCGACCCGCAGCCCCCGCTAGCCCAGCCCTGGCCCCCCCAGCCCTGCCGCTCACTCCTGACCCGCAGCCGCTGCCCCCCCAGCCCTGCCTGTGCCCCTCACTCCCAACCCGCAGCCCCTGCCCCCCCAGCCCTGCCTGTGCCCCTCACTCCCAACCCGCAGCCCCTGCTCGCCCCAGCCCTGCCCCCCCCAGCTCTGCCAGTGCCCCTCACTCCCGACCCGCAGCCCCTGCTAGCCCAGCCCTGCCCTCCCAGCTCTGCCGGTGCCCCTCACTCCCGACCTGCAGCCCCTGCTAGCCCAGCCATGCCCCCCCCAGCTCTGCCGGTGCCCCTCACTCCCGACCCACAGCCCCTGCCAGCCCAGCCCTGCCCCCCCCAGCTCTGCCAGTGCCCCTCACTCCCGACCCCAGCCCCCTGCTAGCCCAGCCCTGCCCCCCAGCTCTGCCAGTGCCCCTCACTCCCGACCCACAGCCCCTGCTAGCCCAGCCCTGTCCCCCCAGCTCTGCCGGTGCCCCTCACTCCCGACCTGCAGCCCCACTGCCATCCCAGGCCTGTCTGGGTCAGACCAAAGGTCCATCTAGCCCAGTGTCCTGTCTGCCGACAGTGGCCAGTGCCAGGTGCCCCAGAGGGAATGAACAGAACAGGGAATCATCAAGTGACACATCCCCTGTCGCCCATTCCCAGCTTCTGGCTGTCAGGAGCTTAGGGACACCAAGGGCACGAGGCTGCATCCCTGGCTAGCCTGGCTAATACCCCTAGCGTCTGTGAACTTAGCTAATTCTCTTTTGAACCCTGTTATACTTTTGGCCTTCACAACATCCCCTGGCAAGGAGTTCCCCAGGTTAACTGGGTGTTGTGTGATAAAGCACTTCCTCCGGGTTGTTTTAAACCTGCTGACTATTAAATTCATCAGGTGACCTCTCGTTTTGTGTTATGCCAAAGGGTAAATAACACATCTCTGTTCGCTTGCCCCACCCCAGCCCTGATTTAATAGACCTCAATCATATGCTCCCTTAGGCGTCTCTTTTCCAGGTTGAACAGCCCCAGTCTGATTAATCTCTCCTCATATGGAAACCGTTCCAGACCCCTCATCATTTTTGTTGCCCTTTTCTGAACCTTTTCCAATTCCAATCTATCTTTTTTGCGATGGGGCGACCACATCTGCACGCAGTATTCAAGATGTGGGGGTACCATGGATTTATATAGAGGCAACATGATATTTTCTGTCTCATTATCTATCCCTTTCTTAATGATTCCCAACTTTCTGTTCACTTTTTTGACTGCTGCTGCACATTGAGTGAATGTTTTCAGAGAACTATCCACAATGACTCCAAGATCTCTTTCTTGAGTGGTAACAGCTAATTTAGCCCCCATCATTTTATACATATAGTTGGGATTATATTTTCCCATGTGCATTGCTTTGCATTTATCAACATTGAATTTCATCTGCCATTTTGTTGCCCAGTCACCCAGTTTTGAGAGATCCTTTTGTAGCTCTTCACAGTCTGCCTGGGACTTAACTATCTTGAGTAGTTTTGTATCATCCGCAAATTTTCCCACCTCACTGTTTACCCCTTTTTCCAGATAATTTATGAATATGTTGAATAGGACTGGGCCCAGTACAGACCCTGGGGGACACCACGATTGACCTCTCTCCATTCTGAAAACTGACCATTTATTCCTACCCTTTGTTTCCTGTCTTTTAACCAGTTACTGAGGACTTTCCCTCTTATCCCATGACAGTTGACTTTGCGTAAGAGCCTGTGGTGAGGGGCCTTGTCAAAGGCTTTCTGAAAATCTAAGTGCATTATATCCACTGGATCCCCCTTGTCCACATGCTTGTTGACCCCAATTCTAGTAGATTGGTGAGGCATGATTTCCCTTTACTAAAACCATGTTGACTCTTCCCCAACAAATTATGTTCATCTATGTGTCTGACAATTCTGTTCTTTACTAGAGTTTCAACCAGTTTGCCGGTACTGAAGTCAGGCTTACAGGCCTGTAATTGCCGGGATCACCTCTGGAGCCCTTTTTAAAAATTGGCATCACATTAGCTATCCTCTAGTCATCTGGCCCAGCGGCTGATTTAAATGATAGGTTACAGACTATTTAGTAGTTCTGCAATTTCACATTTGAGTTCCTTCAGAACTCTTGGGTGATACCATCTGGTCCTGGTGACTTATTGCTGTTTAATTTATCAATTTGTTCCAAAACTTCCTCTAATGACACCTCAATCTGGGACAGTTCCTCCGATCTGTCACCTAAAATGAATGGCTCAGGTTTGGGAATCTCCCTCACATCCTCAGCCGTGAAGACCAATGCAAAGAATTCATTTAGTGTCCCTGCAATGGCCTTGTTTTCCCTGCAGGGTCTCTCAGCACCTTGATGGGCCACTGGCCCCCCTGGTTGTTTGCCGGCCTCCCTGCTTCTGATGGACTTGGAAATGTTTTGCTGCGGGTTTGTGCCCCTTTAGCAAGCTGCATCCCCGCCCGGCTCGTCGCATGTCTCTGGCCGCGGGCTGGGCTCCAGTCTGGCTCCGGCTGGCGGGGCAGTTTCCCAGGGCGCCCGTTTGTGCCGTTCGGCCCCATTCCTCGGCTGCTGAGCCGTGGGGGAGGCGCTCGGGTGCCCGGCACCCTCACAGCCCGGGCCTGGCTCAGGGCGTTTTTAGGGACACTCCGTGCTGCTGGCAGGCACGGGACCGACGCCGTCCACCCCCCAAAGCGCTGCTGGGGGGCACCATGGGGCAGGAGCACTGGCGGTGGGGGAGGTCCCAGCAGGGGGCGCCGTGGGGCTGGAGCACTGTCTGTGGGTGGGGCTCCCAGCAGGGGGCACCGTGGGGCAGAAGCACTGGCTGTGGGGGGGTCCCAGCAGGGGGCGCCGTGGGGCAGAAGCACTGGCTGGGGGGGAGGTCCCAGCAGGGGGCACCGTGGGGCAGGAGCACTGGCTATGGGGGAGGTCCCAGCAGAGGGCGCCGTGGGGCTGGAGCACTGGCTGTGGGGGAGGTCCCAGCAGGGGGCGCCGTGGGGCAGGAGCACTGGCTGTGGGGGGGAGCTCCCGGCAGGGGGCGCCGTGGGGCTGGAGCACTGGCTGTGTGTGGGGGGGTCCCAGCAGGGGGCGCCGTGGGGCAGAAGCACTGGCTGGGGGGGAGGTCCCAGCAGGGGGCACCGTGGGGCAGGAGCACTGGCTATGGGGGAGGTCCCAGCAGAGGGCACCGTGGGGCTGGAGCACTGGCTGTGGGGGGGAGTTCCCGGCAGAGGGTGCCGTGGGGCAAGTGGGCAGGATCCTGGCTTTGGGGGCTATGCCAGCCTGTTCCAGGATTCCCCCTCCCATTGCAGTAGGTCAGGGCGGGCGGGCGGGGGGGGGGGGGGGGCTGGTATTTTGCTTGGCTGGGCCCTGGGCTTTGCTGGGGGGGGGGGGGAGCGTTCCCGGGGGGGGGGCAGAAGTGGGGCTTGAAGGGGATATGAAGGAGAGGGTGGGGGATGGACGCTGCCCCCCCATACCAGACACTCCCCCCCACAGGGCCCTGAGCCAGCCCCCCCCCCCCCGCCATGGGGAGCAGCTGTAGGGCGGGCGCCAGCCCCAGCTGTTAGCGACTAAAATACCCCGGACTGAAATAACCAGGCGCTCGCTCCGGGGGATGGTGGGGGGGGGCTGACGATGGGGGGGGCTGATGGGGGGAGGCTGCCGATGAGGGGGGCTGATGGGGGGTGGGTGGGGAAGGGGGGCAGTTGTACCAGGGCCTGGACCTTGGGGACCCCCCCCCACATGTGTGTAACTAAAGGGAAAGGGAAGGGGGTGGGGGCCCCCCCGAATGTCTCTCTCTGGGCCTGTGAGAGGCAGGGAAGGGGTGTGCCTGGGGAGGGGGGTGTTGGGGTTCCTCTGCCCCTTGGAGCCCCCAACACCTCCCCCGGCCCACATGCAGAGGGATGTTTTGGGGTATGGGGGGGCTGGGCTCCCCTTTAAGAGGCCGGATGGGGCCCTCGGAGCCCCCCCCACCTCACAGCCCATCTGCTTTGTCCATCGCCCGGCCCGGGGAGCCATGGGGCCGGAACTGACACCCGCAGGGTGTGTGTGTGGGGGGGGTCGCTGGGAACTCAATCCCACCCCGACTTGGCAGCCAGCGGCTTCCGAGTGCCAGAGCCCCCCCCCCCCGGCCGCTGTAACCCGACCCCCCCAGCTGACCTCCCCTCCAGACCTCCCCCACCCGGCCCCTGTAACCAGCCCCCCCGCTAGCGCCCCCAGACCTATCCCCCACCCGGCCCCTGTAACCAGCCCCCCCTCCTAGCCCCCTCCCCAGATTTACCCCCGCCCGGCCCCTGTAACCAGCCACCCCCAGACCTACCCCCCACCCCTGTAACCAGCCCCCCCGCTAGCGCCCCCAGACCTATCCCCCACCCGGCCCCTGTAACCAGCCCCCCCTCCTAGCCCCCTCCCCAGATTTACCCCCGCCCGGCCCCTGTAACCAGCCACCCCCAGACCTACCCCCCCCACCCCTGTAACCAGCCCCCCCGCGCCGACTCCCCCAGACCTACCCCCCTGGGATCGGGGGAGAGAGGCCATGGCTTCATGGCCCAGCAGCCCAGCAGGGAACCCCCCCCCCACATACCCCCCACGGAGGCTGGGGCCAGAGACCTCTTATAGCCCCCCCGTGGGGGGGCAGCTCAGGAGAGATGAGGCCTCGTGGAAGATGCGCACCCCGTGCACGGCACACGTGCACAAACATGCACACGCACACAACAGATGGAACCCCCCGACACGGAACACGGGCGGGTGCACTCACAGAACGTACAGACGTGCACACGCACTCCAGGCACGGAACACGCGTGTGCAACACACCCCAGTGCATGGAACATGCATGCATGTACATGCACACACCTGTGTACACACCTAGTGCGCATGGAAACACACACACATGCACACACCCCCCACGCATGCACACGTGCGTGCACACACACACATGTGCACACACACACACATGCGCACACGCGCATGCACACGCACACACATGCGTACACACACGCGCACACACACACACAAGCGCACACACACACTCTCTCTCTCTCTGCCTGAGGTCATTCCACACCCCAGGCTCTTTCCAGCTGCCCCCCGGGGATGTGCCGGGCTGGCACGGGGGGGCTCATCCTGTGGACAGCCAGCCCCCCCTCCACTGCAGATCTGGGGGGAGGGGGGAATCCTCTCCAAGGGTGCGTCCTGATTGGTTACACTGGATGCAAGGATCCTCCAATCACAATGGGTCTCCCCACTCCCCAACACCCCCCCCAGCGGGTGCAGCCCCAAGAGATAGATAGATAGATGGATGCGTGAGCGCCCCCCCCCACATGTCAGTGTCCCCCTGCCCTGGGCACAGCGCCCCTGCTGGGACCCCCATCTCTCAGTGTCCCCCTGCCCTGGGCACAGCGCCCCTGCTGGGACCCCCATCTGTCAGTGTCCCCCTGCCCTGGGCACAGCGCCCCTGCTGGGACCCCCATCTGTCAGTGTCCCCCTGCCCTGGGCACAGCGCCCCCTGCTGCCCCCCATTTCTCAGTGTCCCCCTGCCCTGGGCACAGCGCCCCCTGCTGCCCCCATCTCTCAGTGTCCCCCTGCCCTGGGGAGAGCCCCCCTGCTGGGACCCCCCCCACTGTTCAGTCTCAGCCGTGGGAGCCAGGGGCGTGTTTTTGCTTATGGGGGGTTTGGGAATCCCGCCCCCCCCCCCCATGAGTTCATGGCTGTTAATAACCCAGCACTGATTCTGTTTGCAAACACAGCCGGGGTCTCCATGGGCACAGCCTGGGGGGGGTGTTACGGGCCTCTCGGTGCGGACACCCCCCCCCCCGCCTGCCCCTCCTGCCTCACCTCTCTCCCCACCCCCTCTCCTGCCCCACCCCCACCTGCCCCCTTCGGCCCCCTGCCTGCTTCCCTCCCCCCAACCCCACCCTGCCCGGCTCTCTGCCTCAGTGTCTCTCTTGGCTCCAGCCCCCGGCCCCAGCTCATGCCCCCGTGTGTGTGGGTGGGGGGGCGGGGGAGTCTTGCCCCAATGGCCGGGGGGCGGATCTCAGGCTGTTGGCTACTAGCCCTGGGGAGGGGCAGCTTGCCAGCCAGTGCCCTGCCCCCTCCTCTGCCCCCTTCTGCCCCATACCCCCAGCTCTGCGCCCCCTGCCTCTGCCTTCTTCTGCCCCATATCCCCTCAGCCCTGTGCCCTGCCCCTCCTCTGCCCCCTTCTGCCCCATACCCCCAGCTCTGCGCCCCCTGCCTCCCCCTTCCTCTGCCCCATATCCCCTCAGCCCTGTGCCCTGCCCCTCCTCTGCCCCCTTCAGCCCCATACCCTCAGCTCTGCGCCCCCTGCCTCCCCCTTCCTCTGCCTCCTTCTGCCCCATACCCTCAGCTCTGCGCCCCCTGCCTCCCCCTTCTTCTGCCCCATATCCCCTCAGCCCTGTGCCCTGCCCCTCCTCTGCCCCCTTCTGCCCCATACCCCCAGCTCTGCGCCCCCTGCCTCTGCCTTCTTCTGCCCCATATCCCCTCAGCCCTGTGCCCTGCCCCCTCCTCTGCCCCCTTCTGTCCCATCCACCCCCAGCCCTGTGTCACACCCGGTCTTCTGCCCCAACCCCCCAATCCTGTGCCCCCTGCCTCCCCCCTCTCTTCTGCACACAGCCTGTCAAGGGATCAGGTGCTGCCCCCCATATAGCCGGTGAGAGCCCCCCTCCCGGCCTGACACACAGACCCCCCTGCTAGGGACCCCCCACCCCCCAGCCAGACACCCCCTTCCCACAAATACCTCCCTCATCCCCCCATTTGCTGCTGCCTTAGCTTTGCTGGCAACGCCCCACCCGTCAGCGCCCAGGGAGAATAGATAGATAGATAGATAGATAGATAGATAGATAGAGGGGGTGGATGGGGATAGATAGATAGATAGATAGATAGATAGAGGGGGTGGATGGGGATAGATAGATAGATAGATAGATAGATAGATAGATAGATGGGGTGGATGGGGATAGATAGATAGATAGATAGATAGATAGATAGATAGATAGATGGGGTGGATGGGGATAGATAGATAGATAGATAGATAGATAGATAGATAGATAGAGGGGGTGGATGGGGATAGATAGATAGATAGATAGATAGATAGATAGATAGATAGATAGAGGGGGTGGATGGGGATAGATAGATAGATAGATAGATAGATAGATAGATAGAGGGAGTGGGTGGGGTTAGATAGATAGATAGATAGATAGATAGATAGATAGATAGAGGGGGTGTATGGGGGTAGATAGATAGATAGATAGATAGATAGATAGAGGGGGTGTATGGGGGTAGATAGATAGATAGATGCGATGGATGGGGATAGATAGATAGATAGATAGATAGATAGATAGATAGATAGATAGATAGATAGATAGATAGATAGTGGGTGGACGGGGATAGATAGATAGATAGAGGGGGTGGACGGGGATAGATAGAGAGATAGAGGGGGTGGATGGGGGTAGATAGATAGATAGATAGATGGGGTGGATGGGGAGAGCGAGCGAGAGAGAGAAGGGTGTGTGGGGACGGATGGATGGAGAGACAGAGGGATGAATGTGTCTGGGGAGGATGGTGGGTAACTGGAGGAGTGTGTACGGGGTGGATGGATGGATGGATGGATGGGGGGGTAGGTTGACAGAGGGGTGTGTATAGGGCTGGCTGGCTGGGGGATGGTCAGCTGGCTAGATTAGATGAGGAGGGGGAGTGTCTGTAGGGCTGGCCAGGGGGCTCACTGTGGGCTGGCCGGGGGGGGCCACTGGGGGGCTGGCTGGGAGGGGTCACTGGGGGGGTCTCACTGGGGGTCTGGCCGGGGGGGCTGGCTGGGAGGGGTCACTGGGGTGGCTCACTGGGGGGGCGGCTGGGAGGGGGTCACTGGGGGGCTGGCCGAGGGGGTCACTGGGGGGCCAGCTGGGGGGGGATGTGCAGGTTTTTGCATCTCTCTCTGCTGCTGCTGCTTTGGCCAGAGCGTGGAAAACACCCGGCCGGGAGGGGTTAAATCACACAGGGGCGCGCGTGTGTGTGTGTGGGGGGGGCGGCGCAGGTCACATGGTCCCGGACCCCCACCCACAGCCGGGCTATTCCCAGCCTCCTGCCTGTCGCTGCTCCCCCCCCGAGGGGGGGGCTCGGTTCTTCAGCCCCCCCCCCCCAGCCCTGGCTGCAGCCCCCGACCCCCCCCCCCCCGCACCCTTCTCCTCTGCACGGGGGGGCTGAAGAGGAAGGAGGAACCCGGCTGCCCCGCAGGGGATTGGGGGGGGGGGCGTAGCCCAGCAGGGAAGCGGGGGGAGGCTGGGTACCAGCCCACAGCCCCCCCCCACACACACACACCGGTTGTGTAAGTTCCCCCCTCCCCCCGCCCCGGCAGGTTGCTCCAGATGCGTCCAGATGCGCGCACCTGGTTGCTGCTGCAGACGCGGCCCGGGGGAGCGGGGGGGCGGGATGCAGGGACCCCCCCCGCCCCGGTGCCGAGGGGGGGAGGGTCGCGCTCACCTGGGGGGGGGGCGCGGGGGCAGCCCCGGGTCCCTGAGTCCGGGCAGGCGAGAGCCGCCGGCTGCAGCTGCTGGCTCCGGGCTCTGGACTGGAATAAGCGCCCCCCCCCGGCTCGCCCCGGCCCCCCAGCCTCTCCGCAGCCAGATCTCGCGAGCCTGCAGAGCTCGGCGGACACAGGGGGTGGGGGGGGGTGGGGGGGAGATAGGGGGCAGGCTGGGTGTGGGGGATGGGCTGGCGGTAGGGGGCTGCGCTGGGAGGTGGCGGGGGGGGGGGGCCGCTGGATGTGTGTGTGGGGGGGGTCAGAGCATTGGCACAGGGGGACGGAGGCAGGAAAGCAGCGGCCGCAGCCGGATGATGGGGCAGGGTTGGGAGGTTGGGCCCGTCCCCTCCAGCCTGTGCTCCAGGGCCCCGGGGCGGTGGCTGTGGGGTGCAGTGGGGCACTGTGGGATGGGGCTGTGGGGCGCTGTGGGGTGGGGCTGTGGGGAGGTGCTATGGGGTGCAGTGGGGTGGGACTGTGGGGTGCAGTGGGACACTGTTGGGTGGGGCTGTGGGTGCAGTGGGGCGCTGTGGGGAGGTGCTATGGGGTGCAGTGGGGTGGGGCTGTGGGGTGCAGTGGGGCACTGTGGGATGGGGCTGTGGGGAGGTTCTGTGGGGACGTGTTATGGGGTGCAGTGGGGTGGTGCTGTGGGGTGGTACTGTGGGGTGGGGCTGTGGGGAGGTGCTATGGGGTGCAGTGGGGTGGGGCTGTGGGATGCAGTGGGGCACTGTTGGGTGGGGCTGTGGGGCGCTGTGGGGTGGGGCTATGGGGCGCAGTGGGGTGGGACTGGGGTACAGTGGGGCACTGTGGGGTGGGGCTGTGGGTGCAGTGGGGCGCTGTGGGGAGGTGCTATGGGGTGCAGTGGGGTGGTGCTGTGGGGTGGTGCTGTGGGGAGGTGCTATGGGGTGCAGTGGGGTGGGGCTGTGGGGTGCAGTGGGGCACTGTGGGATGGGGCTGTGGGGCGCTGTGGGGTGGGGCTGTGGGGACGTGTTATAGGGTGTAGTGGGGTGGGGCTGTTGGGTGCAGTAGGGTGCTGTCGGGTGGTGCTGTGGGGCGCTGTGGGGTGGTACTGTGGGGTGGGGCTGTGGGGAGGTGCTATGGGGTGCACTGGGGTAGGGGCTAGGCTGGGGTGGGGGGCTGGGGTGGGGCGGGGGTGAGGGGAAGGGTTAAAGGTTAAGTGTGAAGTTGATGGGGCTCGTGCGCGTGCATGCGCGTGGCATGTGCACCCATTTGGTTTGCACGTGTGTGTGCGAGTGCCCATTGGTTAGTGTTGGTCTGTGTGGGTGCATAGTTGTCAGCGTGTGTGTGTCACCGTATCTCTGTGTGTGTGAGTGTGTTGCTATGTGGCTCTGTGTGTGTGTGAGTGTGTCGCTGTGTGTCGCTGTGTGGCTCTGTGTGTGTGTGTGTGTCGCTGTGTGTGTTACTATGTGGCTGTGTGTGTGTGTGAGCATGTCGCTGTTTGGCTGTGTGTGTGTGTGTGTGTCGCTGCATGGCTGTGTGTGTGTGAGTGTGTTGCTGTGTGGCTCTGTGTGTGTGTGTGTCACTGTGTGTGTGTGTGTCGCTGTGTGTGTGTGACTGTGTCGCTGTGTGGCTCTGTGTATGTGTGAGTGTGTCGCTGTGTGAGTGAGTGTGTCACTATGTGGCTGTGTGTGTGTGTGAGCATGTCGCTGTTTGGCTGTGTGTGTGTGTGTGTGTGAGTGTGTCGCTGTGTGGCTGTGTGTGTGTGTGTGGCTGTGTGTGTGTGGCTGTGTGGCTCTGTGTGTGTGTGCGTCACTGTGTGGCTCTGTGTGTGTGTGTGAGTGTGTCGCTGCGTGGCTGTGTGTGTGTCTCAGGGCATGTACATCGGTGCGTGTGACTCTCCGCCCGCCTGTCTGGCGGTCTCCCTGGCTCTGAGGAGCTGATGACGCAGCCGAGTGAATTAGCCAGGACGTTAATGACATTAATGCTGGGAGCAGAGAGAGCAGGGAGCCCTGCTGCCCTGCGTGTGTGTGTGTGTGTGTTTGTGTGTGCGCGCATGTCTGTGTGGGTCTGGGCATGTGTGTGTCTGTGCGTGTGTGTGTCTGTGTGTGTCTCTCTGTGTGCATGTGTGTGTCTGTGCGTGTGGGCTGTGCCGAGTGATGGGGGTGCAGTGGGACGTGGGGGAACCGGCTGGGGGAGGGGTGGGGAGGGGGGGTGGATTGACTCCCCAGTAAAGGTCTCTGCCCCCCGCCCGGGCAGGGTCCCAGCTCTGCCACCCCCTGGCATCCATGGGGGGGGGGGGCGGAAATGTCTCCAAATGCCAGGGGATATTTTGGGCTGGGAGATTTGAGGAATCCGCGGATGAGACTCCGTAGGGGGGTCCAGTTACAGCTGGGGCAGGTGGGTGGGCATGTGCGATCACACACACACACAGAGCCAGAGCCAGGCCTGTCTCTCTCTCTCTCTCTCTCTCTCTCTCACACACACACACACACACACAGAGCCAGGCCTGTCTCTCTCTCTCTCTCTCTCTCTCTCACACACACACACACACACACACACAGAGCCAGGTCTGTCTCTCTCTCTCTCTCTCTCACACACACACACACACACAGAGCCAGGCCTCTCTCTCTCTCTCTCGCTCACACACACACACACAGAGCCAGGCCTGTCTGACACACACACACACACACACACACAAACACACACAGAGACACACACAGAGCCAGGCCTGTCTCACACACACACACACACACACACACACACGCACACACAGGCCTGTCTGACACACATACACGTGCACACACACACACAGAAAGAAAGCCAGGCCTGTCTCTCTCTCTCTCTCACACACACAGAGGCCTCTCTCTCTCTCTCTTTCTCTCTCTCTCTCTCTCACACACACACACACACACACACACACACACACACACACACACACACACACACACACACACAGCCAGGCCTGTCTGATACACACACACACACACAGAGCCAGGCCTGACACACACACACACACACACAGGCCTGTCTCTCTCTCTCTCTCTCCCCCCCCCCGCCAGACTCCCCCCACTCCCGGCCACAACCAGCAGGGGGCAGCACTTGCCTACAGAAGCTCCACTGCTTCTGTGGTGAGGACAAGAGAGACGGGGGTTGGCTTCATCTGGAGGGGGAGGGGGCCCCACTTGTTCTCCTCTCCCTGCCCCCTCCGCCCCCAAACCTGCCAGGGATCAAACCCCAAACCACCCGAAAAAGTTTGATCCAACTGCAGAGCTCGCCCCTTCCCGGAGGAGGTGTTAAGAAAGGGATAAATCCATGGGACGCCAACATAGACTCATAGAATATCAGGGTTGGAAGGGACCTCAGGACGTATCTAGTCCAACCCCCTGCTCAAAGCAGGACCAATTCCCAACTAAATCATCCCAGCCAGGGCTTTGTCAAGCCGGGCCTTAAACACCTCTAAGGATGGAGATTCCACCACCTCCCTAGGGAACCCATTCCAGTGCTTCACCACCCTCTTAGTGAAATAGTGTTTCCTAATATCCAACCTAAACCTCCCCCACTGCAACTTGAGACCATTACTCCTTGTTCTGTCATCTGGTACCACTGAGAACAGTCTAGATCCATCCTCTTTGGAACCCCCCCTCAGGTAGTTGAAGGCTGCTATCAAATCCCCCCTCATTCTTCTCTTCTGCAAACTAAACAATCCCAGTTCCCTCAGCCTCTCCTCATAAGTCATGCGCTCCAGCCCCCTAATCATTTTTGTTGCCCTCCGCTGGACTCTCTCCAATTTGTCCACATCCTTCTTGTAGAGTGGGGCCCAAAACTGGACACAGTACTCCAGATGAGGCCTCACCAATGTCGAATAAAGGGGAATGATCACGTTCCTCGATCTGCTGGCAATGCCCTTATTTATACAGCCCAAAATGCTGTTAGCCTTCTTGGCAACAAGAGCACACTGCTGACTCATATCCAGCTTCTCGTCCACTGTGACCCCTAGGTCCTTTTCTGCAGAACTGCTACCTAGCCACTCGGTCCCTAGTCTGTAGCTGTGCATGGGATTCTTCCGTCCTAAGTGCAGGACTCTGCACTTGTCCTTGTTGAACCTCAACAGGTTTCTTTTGGCCCAATCCTCTAATTTGTCTAGGTCCCTCTGTATCCGATCCCTACCCTCTAGTGTATCTACCACTCCTCCCAGTTTAGTGTTATCTGCAAACTTGCTGAGGGTGCAGTCCACGCCATCCTCCAGATCATTAATGAAGATATCGAACAAAACCGGCCCCAGGACCGACCCTTGGGGCACTCCGCTTGAAACCGGCTGCCAACTAGACATGGAGCCGTTGATCACTACCCATTGAGCCCGACAATCTAGCCAGCTTTCTATCTACCTTATAGTCCATTCATTCAGCCCATACTTCCTTAACTTGCCGGCAAGAAGACTGTGGGAGACCGTATCAAAAGCTTTGCTAAAGTCAAGGAATAACACATCCACTGCTTTCCCCTCATCCACAGACCCAGTTATCTCCTCACAGAAGGCAATCAGGTTAGTCAGGCATGACTTGCCCTTGGTGAGTCCATGCTGACTGTTCCTGATCACTTTCCTCTCCTCCAAATGCTTCAAAATTGATTCCTTGAGGACCTGCTCCATGATTTTTCCAGGGACTGAGGTGAGGCTGACTGGCCTGTAGTTCCCCGGATCCTCCTTCTTCCCTTTTTTAAAGATGGGCACTACATTAGCCTTTTTCCAGTCATCCGGGACCTCCCCCGATCACCATGAGTTTTCAAAAATAATGGCTAATGGCTCTGCAATCTCATCCGCCAACTCCTTTAGCACCCTCGGATGCAGCGCATCCGGCCCCATGGACTTGTGCACGTCCAGTTTTTCTAAATAGTCCCGAACCACTTCTTTCTCCACAGAGGGCTGGTCACCTCCTCCCCATGCTGTGCTGCCCAGTGCAGGAGTCTGGGAGCTGGCCTTGTTCGTGAAGACAGAGGCAAAAAAATCATTGAGTACATTAGCTTTTTCCACATCCTCAGTCACTAGGTTGCCTCCCTCATTCAGTAAGGGGCCCACACTTTCCTTGACTTTCTTCTTGTTGCTAACATACCTGAAGAAACCCTTCTTGTTACTCTTAACATCTCTTGCTAGCTGCAACTCCAAGTGTGATTTGGCCTTCCTGATTTCACTCCTGCATGCCTGAGCAATATTTTTATACTCCTCCCTGGTCATTTGTCCAATCTTCCACTTCTTGTAAGCTTCTTTTTCGTGTTTAAGATCAGCAAGGATTTCACTGTTTAGCCAAGCTGGTTGCCTGCCATATTTACTATTCTTTCTACACATCGGGATGGTTTGTTCCTGCAACCGCAATAAGGATTCTTTAAAATACAGCCAGCTCTCCTGGACCCCTTTGCCCTTCATGTTATTCTCCCAGGGGATCCTGCCCATCAGTTCCCTGAGGGAGTCAAAGTCTGCTTTTCTGAAATCCAGGGTCCGTATTCTGCTGCTCTCCTTTCTTCCTTGTGTCAGGATCCTGAACTCGACCATCTCATGGTCACTGCCTCCCAGGTTCCCATCCACTTTTGCTTCCCCTACTAATTCTTCCCGGTTTGTGAGCAGCAGGTCAAGAAAAGCTCTGCCCCTAGTTGGTTCCTCCAGCACTTGCACCAGGAAATTGTCCCCTACACTTTCCAAAAACTTCCTGGATTGTCTGTGCGCCGCTGTATTGCTCTCCTAGCAGATATCGGGGTGATTGAAATCCCCCATGAGAACCAGGGCCTGCGATCTTGTAACTTCTGCTAGTTGTCGGAAGAAAGCCTCGTCCACCTCATCCCCCTGGTCTGGTGGTCTATAGCAGACTCCGACCACGACATCACCCTTGTTGCTCACACTTCTAAACTTAATCCAGAGACTCTCAGGCTTTCCTGCAGTTTCATACCGGAGCTCTGAGCAGTCATACTCCTCTCTTACATACAATGCAACTCCCCCACCTTTTCTGCCCTGCCTGTCCTTCCTGAACAGTTTATATCCATCCATGACAGTACTCCAGTCATGTGAGTTATCCCACCAAGTCTCTGTTATTCCAATGACGTCATAGTTCCTTGACTGTGCCAGGACTTCCAGTTCTCCCTGCTTGTTTCCCAGGCTTCTTGCAGTTGTGATTACTGCGGGCAGATGTGGTTGCCCCATCTCAAAAGAGATCTATTGGACTTGGAAAAGGTTCAGAAAAGGGCAACAAAAATGATGAGGGGGTCTGGAACGGCTTCCGTATGAGGACAGATTAATCAGACGGGGACTTTTCACCTTGGAAAAGAGATGACTAAGGGAGGATGTGAATAGAGGTCTATAAAATCATGACCGGTATCATGACCGGTGTGGAGAAAGTCAATAAAGAAGTGTTATTTACTCCTTCTCATAACACAAGAACTAGGGGTCACCCAATGAAATTAATAGGCAGCAGGTTTAAAACAAACAGAAGGAAGTATTTCTTCACACAACGCACTGTTAACCTGGGGAACTCCTTGCCAAAGGATGTTGTGAAGGCCAAGACTATAACAGGGTTAAAAGAAGAACTAGAGAAGTTCATGGAGGCTAGGTCCATCAATGGCTATTAGCCAGGCTGGGCAGGGATGGTGTCCCTAGCCTCTGTTTGCCAGAAGCTGGAATGGGCGACAGGCGGGATGGATCACTCCGTGATTCCCTGTTCTGTTCATTCCCTCTGGGGCACCTGGCATTGGCCACTGTCGGCAGATGATACTGGGCTAGATGGACCCTTGGTCTGAACCCGTCTGGCCATTCCTCTGTGGGGGGCGGGGCAGCAGCCCGAGTGGGTATGGGACCCTAAGAGCCATGGGCTATGGGGGGGGGAGGGAAGCTGCAGCAGGGAGGGTTACTATGGGGGTACGGGGCCTGGGGCAGGGCTGGGAGGAGTGTGCATGGGGAGGGGACCCATCCTTATTGACTTTCTCCACACCAGTCATGATTTTATAGACCTCTATTCACATCCTCCCTTAGTCGTCTCTTTTCCAAGGTGAAAAGTCCCCGTCTGATTAATCTCTCCTCATACGGAAGCCGTTCCAGACCCCTCATCATTTTTGTTGCCCTTTTCTGATACCTTTTCCAAGTCCAATAGATCTCTTTTGAGATGGGGCGACCACATCTGCCCGCAGTAATCACAAATGCTGGGAGTGTGCATGGGGAGGGGACCCATGGCGGGGTGGGGGGGCTGCAATGGGGTGCAGGGCCCAGGGAGTGCAGGGGGTGGAGGGGGACCTGGGGATGTGTGTGGCAGGCCTTGGGGGCTGGGCCCGTGGGGTGCAGGAGGGATGAAGTGGGGAGGAGCTGGGGTCAGAGGGTGAAGGGTAAAGCTTCCCCTGGGCCCTGTCCCCTGCACAGGTGAGCCCCTGGCACAGGTATACAGCTCCCCCTAGGCCCCGCCCCCTGTACAGGTGAGCCCCTGGCACAGGTATACAGCTCCCCCAGACCCCGCCACCCTGCACAGGTGGGTGGCTGTGGGGCATCCCCCTCCCGCACACCCTGGCTCCGACTGAGGCTGCCTGTTACCTAGCGCCCTCTCTGGTGTTATCCGTTGTCTGGCGATGGGAGCAGGCTCCGGTTCCTGGAAGAGGCTCTGCCAGCCCCTGACACGGATGCGGGGAGCCGCTCGCCCCGTCCCGTCGCTGTCAGCTTGCCCCCCCCCCCCGCTGCGGCCCTGCTCTGTTTGACTTTCTCTCCAGTGTTTATCCGTGAGCAAATATTAGCACCTTGGCATTAGCCAGGCCGGTTGGTCAAGGGATTGGCTCCGCTGGGCTCCTCTTCCCTGGGCTCCGGTGCCGCTGTGGGGCTGCCTCCCAGGACTGTGCGAGGGGATGATCCCCCTCGGTCCTAAATCCTAGCCCCAGCCCCCATTGCTAACCTGAGCCTGTCCCTGGTCTCACCCCACCCTCCCCTATTGATGGGTATCTGCCCAAAGGGTTGTTGGCGCAGCCCCCTGCTCGGGGTGTCCCGAAACCTCTGCCGGCCCGGAGCTGGGGCGGGACGACGGGGGCTGGATCCCTCAGTGAATCGCCCTGGTCTGTCTGCTCCCCGCAAAGCACCAGGGGGCCGGGGGCTGTGAGGCCGGATCCAGGGGGCCCCTGGGTCTGGCCATTGTTTGTAACCCCCTAACCCTGACCCCAGACCTGGCACAATCCCCGACCTCCAACCCGAACCCTAAATGTGTCCCCCAGCCCAGCCTTGCCCATGGGTGACCCCCACCACTGACCCAAATCACAGCCTTTAACCCCTCACCCGGACCTTAATTCTGGCCCTACCCCGGAAATGAACCTTGACGCTAATGGAAACCTTACGCCCCGCCCCTAAAGCTGGGCCTGCTTCCCTGCCAGTGCTCCCCCCAGCCCGACAACCTCCCCCCCCAGCCCCCTGCTCCATTGAATGACCCCACCCCGACGCTGACCCCTCACCCCGAACCACAGGGCCGCTTCTCCCGGGCAGCGTCTCTGGCTGAGCGCTTTGCGTGTGCTGGCTGATTTCACCCTCGGGCTGCCCCGTGGGCGGAGGGCAGCTCCGGCCCTGTGTGCTGTGCACACAAATCGTATACCCATTACCGAGGGGCAAAGCCGGGCAAGGCCCAGGGGAGAGAAAGGACAAGTAAAAGTGACTCAGCAACGTGGCCAGGCGTGGAACCCAGGCTCCCAGTTCACCCTGCTCTAACCACTAGACCCCACTCCCTTCCCAGAGCCGGGGAGAGAACTCAGGAGTCCTGGCTCCCAGCCCCCCCTGCTCTAACCCACCAGCCCCCACTCCCTTCCCAGAGCCGGGGAGAGAACCCAGGAGTCCTGGCTCCCAGCCCCCCCCCGCTCTGACCCACCAGCCCCCAATCCCCCTCCCAGAGCTGGGGAAAGAACCCAGGTGTCCTGGCTCCCAGCCCTCCACCCTGTCCCCTCCCTGTCCCTGTTGCGTCACCTGCTGGGCGAGGCCTGGCTCAGATGCGAACGTTCCCCCCCCCCCCCGCCGGGGGTTAGCGCATTTCTCAGGTACCCAGGGTGACCTTTGATTTGTTTGTTCTGTGGAATCTCAGCTGTTATTTATAGTCCCATGGAACGTGCTCAGGGATGGGCCCCGGGCTGGACATCCTGGTGGGTGGAGAGTTCTCCCGCTCCATGCCCCAGGCTCTGCCACCAGGAACCCATCACCCCCTTCCTCCCTGCTGTGGACCCCCGCTCCACCCGGCCCTGAACCGCCTGGGGCAGGTGGTTCCACACAGCATCACAGCAGCACCGAGCGGTTCCGTGCGTCGCCATGGCAGCCCAAGCAGCGTAATTCGGTTCTGTGCACTGTGTGGTTCCGTGCGTCGCCATGGCAGCCCATGCAGCGCCACGCGGTTCCGTGCACTGTGTGGGTCTGTGCGTCACCATGGCAACCCATTTGGTGTCAAGCGGGTCCCTGCATGGCCCTGGCAGCGTGGCCCAGGCAGGTGGCGCCCTGGTTCCTTCCCCCCAGGCTGGGGCCCCCTGCAGCCCCCCACCCCGGCACCCTCCAGGGACCCCGGATTGCTGAGGGCTCGGGCTGGAGGGGTGTGTGGCCCCCAACTGACCGGATTGCCGAGCCCCCAGGAATCCTGCGGCTCCTGTACTGGGATCTAGGTCGGGGGAGGGACCCTTTAAGGGGCTGGGGCCTGCCCCATTCACTCATCAGGGCCAGCTGGGCCCGCGGGCAGGTGTTTGGTATAAAGGTGCTTCCCCAGGCAGTGGGGCCAGCTGGGCTTTGGAGGAGGTGGCCCATAACAGGGGACCTGGTGGCCCAGAGGGGCTGGGAGCTGTGAAAGGTGATACCAGGGCAGGCCCAGCTCTGACCCAGACCCTGAGAGGCTACCAGGTAACCCCAAAAGGTGCTGGGGCGTGCCTAGAGTTTGCTCGGAGTCCAGCCGTGCCTGGTGAGGCCCAAGGGGGCTTCTCCCAGCCTGGGAACTGGCAAATGAGGTTGGGGCATCTGCTGCAGCCCAGCCCCTTGTCCAGCCCCCCCAGCTGTTAGCTTCACTCCCCTGCCTTTCCCTCCCTTCTCCTGCTGCCTGGCAGGTAGTGCCCCCCGTTCCCCCTGAGATGAGCTAGCCAGGTCAGTCCCCAGCAGAGAGGCTGGATGGGCCCTGGAAAAGGAGTTTCCCTGGGGAGGAGGGGTGTGTGGTTGGGGGGTCTCTGTGTAAGAGGGAGGCTGTGATGGGGTCCCAACCATGGGGTCTCTGCAGCCCCAGCACAATGGGGGTCACAGTCTGGGGGCCGCGTGCAGCCCCTGGCGCGGTGGGGCCCTCATCTCGGTCAGGTGTCCTGTCGGTACCGTGGCTGGTGGGCAGAGGCGTAACAATGAAGTGGGCAGGACTGGGCTGGCCGGGGTGACGAGAGGAGGAAGTGAAAGGACACTGAAGTGGAACCGGCTGGTAAATCCCCTGGAATGCACCTGGGCAACCTCCCAGAACCTGCTCTCCGGCGCATGGGGACAGTGGGCGACAGTGCCACCAGAAACTGCCTGAGGCTAATGTCGCAGGGAGGGGGAAGTTAACCAGAGGAGAACGGACTTGTCAGACAGGGAGGCAACAGGGAGAACCCAGGAGTCCTGGCTCCCAGCCCCCCTGCTCTAACCCACCAGCCCCCACTCCCCTCCCAGCGCCGGGGAGAGAACCCAGGAGTCCTGGCTCCCAGCCCCCCTGCTCTAACCCACCAGCCCCCACTCCCCTCCCAGAGCCGGGGAGAGAACCCAGGAGTCCTGGCTCCTAGTCCCCTCTGCTCTAACCATTGGACCCCACCCAGAGCTGGGGAGAGAACCCAGGAGTCCTGGCTCCTAGCCCCCCTGCTCTAACCCACCAGCGCCCACTCTCCTCCCAGAACCAGGGAGAGAATCCAGGAGTCCTCTTAGGAAAGGGATAGATAATAAAACAAAATATCATGTTGCCTCTATATAAATCCATGGTACGCCCACATCTTGAATACTGTGTGCAGATGTGGTTGCCCCATCTCAAAAAAGATCTATTGGACTTGGAAAAGGTTCAGAAAAGGACAACAAAAATGATGAGGGGTCTGGAATGGCTTCCGTATGAGGAGAGATTAATAAGACTGGGACTTTTCAGCTTGGAACAGAGACGCCTAAGAGGGGAGATATGACAGAGGTCTATAAAATGATGAGTGTTCTGGAGAAAGTAAATAAGGAGTGTTATTTATTTACTCCTTCTCATAACACAAGAACTAGGGGTCACCCAATGAAATTAACAGGCAGCGGGTTTAAAACAAACAGAAGGAAGTATTTCTTCACCCAACGCACAGTCAACCTGTGGAACTCTTTGCCAGGGGACGTTGCGAAGGCCAAGACTAGACCAGGTTCAAAGAAGAACTAGATACCTTCATGGAGGATAGGTCCATCAATGGCTATTAGCCAGGCTGGGGCAGGGATGGTGTCTCTGGCCTCTGTTTGCCAGAAGCTGGGCATGGGCGACAGGGATGGATCACTTGATTCCCTGTTCTGTCATTCCCTCTGGGCACTGGCACTGGCCACTGTCGGCAGACAGGACACTGGGCTAGATGGACCTTTGGTCTGACCCAGTAGGGCCGTTCTTATGGCTCTCAGCCCCCCCTGCTCTGACCCACCAGCCCCCACTTCCCTCCCAGAGCCGGGGAGAGAACCCAGGAGTCCTGGCTCCAAGCCCCCCTGCTCTAACCCACCAGCCCCCACTCCCCTTCCAGAGCCGGGGAGGAGAGAACCCAGGAGTCCTGGCTCCCAGCCCCCCCTGCTCTAACCCACCAGCCCCCACTCCCCTCCCAGAGCCGGGAGAGAACCCAGGAGTCCTGGCTCCCAGCCCCCCTGCTCTAACCCACCAGCCCCCACTCCCCTCCCAGAGCCGGGGGAGAGAACCCAGGAGTCCTGGCTCCCAGCCCCCCCTGCTCTAACCCCCAGCCCCCACTCCCCTCCCAGAGCCGGGGAGAGAACCCAGGAGTCCTGGCTCCCAGCCCCCCCTGCTCTAACCCACCAGGCCCCGCTCCCCTCCCAGAGCCGGGGAGAGAACCCAGGAGTCCTGGCTCCCAGCCCCCCCTGCTCTAACCCACCAGCCCCCACTCCCCTCCCAGAGCCGGGGAGAGAACCCAGGCGTCCTGGCTCCCAGCCCCCCCTGCTCAAATCCACCAGCCCCCACTCCCCTCCCAGAGCCGGGGAGAGAACCCAGGAGTCCTGGCTCCCAGCCCCCCCCTGCTCTGACCCACCAGCCCCCACTCCCCTCCCCGAGCCGGGGAGAGAACCCAGGGGATGGACAGGTAGGCTCTGCCCTTGAAATGCTATTTATAATTGGTGTTATGTTTGCCATAACAATAAACGAACTCCAAGGGCATGAGCGTTGGTAAGGAGCGCTCTTGAAGCGCTGACTAACCACTCATCTCCTTAAGGAGGGAAACACCCTGTTTATAAAGCAAATTAGTTATCCTGCCCTGACGTCAATGTAGCATTATCGGGAACCAAGTGGAGAGAGGGGGGCCATGCAAACAGCCAGTCACGTGGGCACACGGGGGTCCCACGCGCCGCAGTGTCATGCGCATGCCTGGCCACACGTCCCACCAGCTCACTCACTCCCGCACGTCCTGCTTACTCGCACGCGGGCTGCGTGCTGTCACTCCCGCACGTCCCGCTTACTTGCATGTGGGCTGCGCGCTGTCACTCCCGCATGTGCCCCCTGCTCGCACGCGGGCTGCGTGCTGTCACTCCTGCACGTCCCCCCTGCTCACACGTGGGCTGCGTGCTGTCACTCACGCACGTCCCTCCTGCTCTCATGCGGCTAAGTGCTGTCACTCACGCACGTCCCGCCTGCTCGCACGCGGGCTGTGCGCTGTCACTCCCCGCACGTCCCCGCCTGCTCACACGCGGGGCTGCGTGCTGTCACTCTTGCACGTCCCGCCTGCTCGCACCGCGGCTAAGTGCTGTCACTCACGCACGTCCCTCCTGCTCTCATGCGGCTAAGTGCTGTCACTCCCGCACGTCCCGCCTGCTCGCACGCGGGCCTGTGCGCTGTCACTCCCGCACGTCCCGCCTGCTTGCACGTGGGCTGCGCGCTGTCACTCCCACACGTCCCTCCTGCTCGCACGCGGCTAAGTGCTGTCACTCCCGCACGTCCCACCTGCTCGCACACGGGCTGCGCACTGTCATTCACGCACGTCCCTCCTGCTCGCACATGGCTAAGTGCTGTCATTCCCACACGTCCCATCTGCTGGCACACTGTCACTCCCGCACGTCCTGCCTGTTTGCACGTGGGCTGTGCGCTGTCCCTCACACAGCCTCCCCCGCGTGCCCCCATTCTCCAGGGTAGCGAGGCGCTCGGGGATGTAGGGGGGAGTCGCGCCCACACTCACAGGCCGGGCGTCACAAACCGGGGCAGCTCACATTAATTTCTGTAGCCAGGGGAAGGCCAGGCCGCTGGCCGCCCGGGTGGGATCCTCTCCCCTTATATTCCTGGCCCGGTGGGGGGGGGCAGGGTGTGTGTGAGGATGCACCAGGAGGAGCCCAGAGGCCACGGGGATGGGGTGCCCAGAGCAGCCCCGGCACAGAGCGAGAAATCCTCCGCTCAGGCAGCCGGCCCGGATCTTTCAAGCTCCCTCACACCTGGTTCCAGCAACAGGTTTCCTCCAAATATTTGTCCAGCTATTGAAACAGTTGTCGCCAGCGGCTCCCTGCTCCGCGCTTGGCACCACCCGGTCTGCGGCCCCTCATCTCGGCCCCGGGAGGGCAGCAGCCCCCCACACAGCCCCCCAGGGCTCTGGGGTGCCAGCTGCCAGGCCCCACTGGCAGTATGGGGCACGGAGTGGGGCGCGGGCTCCCTTATCAGCCAGATCGCTGTGGTTTGGACCGATGCCTGGGGGCCCCTCCCACCTGTTCTCCTCCCTCTATGAAATCCAACATCCACCTGGGCGGCACTTCAGCTCCGAGCAGGATCCCGGAGGCTACCCTGCTGCATCCTCCTCTCCAGAGCCCAGCACCAGCCCCTCTGGCACCTGCCTGCGCCCCCCGCCCATGAGGACCCATGACTGGAGCGTGGGGATGATGCCTGTGGTGCTCTGCCTCTGGGCAGCCCTGGCCCTGCTCTCCATGGGGGGTGAGTTCCCAGGGGACCACCGGGGGGAGGGCGAGCCATGGGGTGGGGCGGGGGCCCAGCTAAGTCCCTGGGACACAGGGGGCTACAGAATTGGCTGGCACCCCCATCCACTGCAGCCCCCCATGGCTGCCTGGACACCCCCCAGCCCCCCTGTCCCCAGCATCCCAGCCCCCCATGGCACCCTATAGTGTGTGAGTGTGGGGGCATGAATGGAGGAGGGGTGTGGGGAGAGGGGTGGAAGGGGTAGTTGGAGGCAGTGTGGGGGGATGGAAGGGTGTGGGAGGGACAGGGATGGATGGCTGGAGGTGGGGGGATGGAGGGGTGTGAGGGCACAGGGGGACGGATGGATGGAGCAGTGTGTGTGGGGGATGGAGGGGTGGATGAAGGAGCGGTTAGGGGGGTGGAGTGGTGGGGGGTGGATGAAGGAGGGGTGTGGGGGGATGGAGGGGTGGATGCAGGAGGGGTTGGGGAGGAGTGGTGGTGGGGGGGGATGGATGGACAAGGGGATGGAAGGACAAGTGCAGAGTCCTGCACTTAGGACGGAAGAATCCCATGCACAGCTACAGACTAGGGACCGAGTGGCTAGGTAGCAGTTCTGCAGAAAAGGACCTAGGGGTCACAGTGGACGAGAAGCTGGATATGTGTCAACAGTGTGCTCTTGTTGCCAAGAAGGCTAACAGCATTCTGGGCTGTATAAGTAGGAGCATTGCCAGCAGATCGAGGAACGTGATCGTTCCCCTTTATTCGACATTGGTGAGGCCTCATCTGGAGTACTGTGTCCAGTTTTGGGCCCCCCATTACAGAAGGGATGTGGACAAATTGGAGAGAGTCCAGCGGAGGGCAACAAAAATGATTAGGGGGCTGGAGCACATGATTTATGAGGAGAGGCTGAGGGAACTGGGATTGTTTAGTCTGCAGAAGAGAAGAGTGAGGGGGGATTTGATAGCTGCTTTCAACTACCTGAAAGGAGGTTCTGAAGAGGATGGAGCTCGGCTGTTCTCAGTGGTGACAGATGACAGAACAAGGAGCAATGGTCTCAAGTTGAAGTGGGGGAGGTCTAGGTTGGATATTAGGAAACACTATTTCACTAAGAGGGTGGTGAAGCACTGGAATGGGTTCCCTAGGGAGGTGGTGGAATCTCCATCCTTAGAGGTTTTCAAGGTGAGGCTTGACAAAGCCCTGGCTGGGATGATTTAGTTGGGAATTGGTCCTGCTTTGAGCAGGGGGTTGGACTAGATACCTCATGAGGTCCCTTCCCACCCTGATCTTCTATGAGTCTATGGAGGAGGGGTGTGGTGGGGACCGGGGGATGGATGGATGGAGCCGTGTGGGGGGAGATGGAAGGAGGAGGGGTGGGGGGGCACAGTGGGCTGGAAGGATGGATGGAGGAGGGTGTGGGGGGACGAGGGGATGGATGGATGGAGCAGTGTGTGGGGTGGATGGAGGATGGATGGCTGGAGGTGGGGGATGGAGGGGTTGGGGGAGGAGGGGTGTGGAGGTGGGGGATGGAGGGAGGAGGGGTGTGGGGGGATGGAGGGAGGAGGGAAGAGGGGGGATGGAGGGGTGTGGGGGGCACAGGGGGATGGATGGCTGGAGGTGGGGGGATGGAGGGGGATGGAGGGGTGGATGAAGGAGGGATTGGAGGAGGAGGGGTGTGGAGGTGGGGGGACGGAGGGAGGAGAGGTTAGGGGGGAGCAGTGGTATGTGCGTGTAGGGGATGGGGAGGAGGGGTGTGGGGGGATGGAGGGAGGAGGGAAGAGGGGGGATGGAGGGGTGTGGGGGGCACAGGGGGATGGATGGCTGGAGGTGGGGGGATGGAGGGGGATGGAGGGGTGGATGAAGGAGGGATTGGAGGAGGAGGGGTGTGGAGGTGGGGGGACGGAGGGAGGAGAGGTTAGGGGGGAGCAGTGGTATGTGCGTGTAGGGGATGGGGAGGCGGGTATCACAAAGCCCCAGGGTCCGGTCTATGCCCTGGTCTGTCACCAGTCCCATGGGCGTGACCCGTTTAACGAGCCCGGCCCCAGTGACCCACCCAGACCCTCCGGCACCAGCCCCCCCCCGGGCTCCCTGCGGCTCCCCTGGCCCTGCCAGACTCCGGCTCGTCTTGTTCCCTTCGGGGCGCCCTGCTCCCGCGGGGTGGGGTGAGGGCGATCTGCAGTGCCACTGACCCAGACCGGTCCCTGCGCGGCCCAGAGGGGCTGGGCCGAGCCAGAGCCACCAGCCGGCTCAGCTGGACCGGCCGGCTCCAGTGCCTCCTCTTGGCCCTAGTCCTAGGGGTGGTCAGGGGCCGCGCCTCTCCCCAACAGCCGCCCGTGTCCCAGCCCCCAGGTTTCCAACCCTCCAGGTGTGCCCTGGAATCTCCAGGAACTAAAGATTAACCTTGAATTAAAGACGTGTCATGGCATGAAACCTCCAGGAATGCGCCCGACCGCAATTGGCAATGCTGGGTCCCCGCCCTTCCCCAGCCACCTGCTCTGTCCTGGGGGTGCCCTCGGGGAGCTCTGTGCTGGGGGGCGGCTGCAGCCGGGTCTGCTAGGGCCCCGTTCGCGCCACCCCAGGCAGTGGTGTGTGTCATCCCCCCCCCGCACTGGTCACAGGCGGCGTTAACCCTCAGTACGCTGGGTAGTCAGGCAAAGTGCAGAGGGAAACTGAGGCAGGCATAGAGATGTGATGGAAAATTCCCACTTCCTAGCATCCCCCCACTTCTGGGGTGACCCGGCCAGCTGAGACTGCAGGGGTTAGTGTCCCCCTGGACTGGGCGGGGGTGGGGCTAGGGGCATCGCCCCCCCCAACAGGGCTGCTCTGTGTGCCCATGGGGCAGGAGTGAGACAAATCTAGGGTATTCCCTGGGGGGCGGGAGAATTGGGAACCCCACTGCAGGGGTGTTGCTGTTAAGGGCTGTTCTGTGCTTGTCCCCTATAGCCCCCCCCATAACCCGATCCCTCCTCCCTCCTGTGGGTCAATGGGGCTGGGCCCTGCTTGCGAAGGGCTGTGTCTGGCGGGCGTCGGCCGCCAATGCAGACAGAGCTTCCAGCTCTCCGGGAGGGGGCAGGGGAGAGAGGTGCTATTCCAGATGGAGGTTCTCCCTGGTGCTGGGAGGGGAGTGGGGGCTTGGAGCCAGGACTCCTGGGTTCTCTCCCCGGCTCTGGGAGGGGAGGGGGGCTGGTGGGTCAGAGCAGGGGGGCTGGGAGCCAGGACTCCTGGGTTCTCTCCCCGGCTCTGGGAGGGGAGTGGGGGCTGGTGGGTTAGAGCAGGGGGGGCCGGGAGCCAGGACTCCTGGGTTCTCTCCCGGGCTCTGGGAGGGGAGTGGGGGCTGGTGCGAACAGGGGCTGCTAACAGGGAGTTTCGCAAGGGAGTTTGGAAGGGGAGTGGGAAGGGAGCGCGGGTCCCTTGCTGGTTCTATCTTATACCCTTTATTCCCCTTAAAACCTAGAAACCAAACTACATTCAAAACTTCTTGCTTTAAACAACCCCTTCATTAACTAGGAGACAATGCAGGCAGAAGCCCAGCTGCAGAGTGGGGGCTATCCAGTTTATGTGTAGCATGTATGATTACCTGCCCTGTGGGCGGGTGGCGTATGTGTGCATTCGGTGCAAGGAGCTCCTGGCCCTCAGAGGCCGCGTGTGGGCTTTGGAGGCCAGGGTGGCGGAACTGGAGGAGCTGAGAGAGGCAGAGAGGTATGTTGATGAGGCTTTCCGGGACACTGTAGAATTGTCCCACCTCCGGTCAGGCAGCCCCTGTGCTGTTGAGGAGGATGAAAGGCCCAGGGAAGCAGAGCAGTCAGTGGGAACAGCGGGAAACCTTCCCGTAGTTGGGACCCTCCTTCCAGATGGTTCTGGGGTTGCCTCTCGCACTGAGGTTACCTCTCCGGGGGAGGGAACTCCAGTTTCTAGGAAAAGGCAGGTATTAGTATTGGGAGATTCGATTATTAGAAATGTAGATAGCTGGGTCTGTGATGACCGGGAGAACCGTATGGTGACTTGCCTGCCTGGTGCGAAGGTTGCGGATCTCTCGAGGCATCTAGATAGACTTATGTGTAGTGCTGGGGAGGAGCCGGTGGTCGTGGTACATGTAGGTACCAATGACATAGGGAAGGGTAGGAGAGATGTCCTGGAAGCCAAATTTAGGCTGCTAGGGAAGAGACTGAAATCCAGGACCTCTATGGTGGCATTCTCAGAAATGCTCCCAGTTCCACGCGCAGGGCCAGGTAGGCAGGCAGAGCTTCAGAGTCTCAATGCGTGGATGAGACGATGGTGTAGAGAGGAGGGGTTTACATTCATTAGGAACTGGGGAAACTTTTGGGATGGGGGGAACCTATACAGGAGAGATGGGCTCCCCCTAAACCAAAGAGGAACCAGACTGCTGGCACTAAACATTAAAAAGGTTGTAGAGCAGTTTTTAAACTAGGAGATGGGGGAAAGCCGACTGCTGCAGAGGAGCACGTGGATCGGACAGAGACTTCTCTTAGGGGAGAGTCTAATGATAGAGAATCTCCAGGTTCTAGTCAGGAGCAGCGGATGGAGGAGGATAATGTAAGGGCCAGATCAGATGAGAAACATTCACATAAAAAAGAATCTAACACATCAGAAAAGGGCAGACAAATAAACAGTGACAAGTTTTTAAAGTGCTTGTACACAAATGCCAGAAGTCTAAATAATAAGATGGGTGAACTAGAGTGCCTTGTGATAAAGGAGGATATAGATATAATAGGCACCACAGAAACCTGGTGGACTGAGGACAATCAATGGGACACAATCATTCCGGGGTACAAAATATATCGGAAGGACAGAACAGGTCGTGCGGGGGGGGAGTGGCACTATATGTGAAAGAAAATGTAGAATCAAATGAAGTAAAAATCTTAAGTGAATCCACATGTTCCATAGAATCTCTATGGATAGAAATTTCATGCTCTAATAAGAATATAACATTAGGGATCTATTATAGACCACCTGACCAGGACGGTGATAGTGATGATGAAATGCTAAGGGAAATTAGAGAGGCTATCAAAATTAAGAACCCAATAATAGTGGGGGATTTCAATTATCCCCATATTGACTGGGAACATTTCACTTCAGGACAAAATGCAGAGATAAAATTTCTCGATACTTTAAATGACTGCTTCATGGAGCAGCTGGTACGGGAACCCACAAGGGGAGAGGCAACTCTAGAGTCCTGAGTGGAGCGCAGGAGCTGGTCCAAGAGGTAACTATAACAGGACCGCTTGGAAATAGTGACCATAATACAATAGCATTCAACATCCCTGTGGTGGGAAGAACATCTCAACAGCCCAACACTGTGGCCTTTAATTTCAAAAGGGGGAACTAAGCAAAAATGAGGGGGTTAGTTAAACAGAAGTTAAAAGGTACAGTGACTAAAGTGAAATCCCTGCAAGCTGCATGGGCGCTTTTTAAAGACACCATAATAGAGGCCCAACTTCAATGTATACCCCAAATTAAGAAACACAGTAAAAGAACTAAAAAAGAGCCACCGTGGCTTAACAACCATGTAAAAGAAGCAGTGAGAGATTAAAAGACTTCCTTTAAAAAGTGGAAGTCAAATCCTAGTGAGGCAAGTAGAAAGGAGCACAAACACTGCCAGATTAAGTGCAAGAATGTAATAAGAAAAGCCAAAGAGGAGTTTGAAGAACGGCTAGCCAAAAACTCCAAAGGTAATAACAAAATGTTTTTTAAGTACATCAGAAGCAGGAAGCCTGCCAAACAACCAGTGGGGCCCCTTGATGATCGAGATACAAAAGGAGCGCTTAAAGACGATAAAGTCATTGCGGAGAAACTAAATGGATTCTTTGCTTCAGTCTTCACGGCTGAGGATGTTAGGGAGATTCCCAAACCTGAGCTGGCTTTTGTAGGTGACAAATCTGAGGAACTGTCACAGATTGAAGTATCACTAGAGGAGGTTTTGGAATTAATTGATAAACTCAACATTAACAAGTCACCGGGACCAGATGGCATTCACCCAAGAGTTCTGAAAGAACTCAAATGTGAAGTTGCGGAACTATTAACTAAGGTTTGTAACCTGTCCTTTAAATCGGCTTCTGTACCCAATGACTGGAAGTTAGCTAATGTAACACCAATATTTAAAAAGGTGATCTCTAGAGGTGATCCCGGCAATTACAGACCGGTAAGTCTAATGTCAGTACCGGGCAAATAAGTCGAAACAATAGTTAAGAATAAAATTGTCAGACACATAGAAAAACATAAACTGTTGAGCAATAGTCAACATGGTTTCTGTAAAGGGAAATCATGTCTTACTAATCTATTAGAGTTCTTTGAAGGGGTTAACAAACATGTGGACATAGTGTACATAGGGATCCAGTGGACATAGTGTACTTAGATTTCCAGAAAGCCTTTGACAAGGTCCCTCACCAAAGGTTCTTACGTAAATTAAGCTGTCATGGGATAAAAGGGAAGGTCCTTTCATGGATTGAGAACTGGTTAAAAGACTGGGAACAAAGGGTAGGAATTAATGGTAAATTCTCAGAATGGAGAGGGGTAACTAGTAGGGTGACCAGACAGCAAGTGTGAAAAATCGGGACAGGGGGTGGGGGGTAATAGGAGCCTATATAAGAAAAAGACCCAAAAATCAGGACTGTCCCTATAAAATCAGGACATCTGGTCACCCTAGTAACTAGTGGTGTTCCCCAAGGGTCAGTCCTCGGACCAATCCTATTCAACTTATTTATAAATGATCTGGAGAAAGGGGTAAAAAGTGAGGTGGCAAAGTTTGCAGATGATACTAAACTGCTCAAGATAGTTAAGACCAAAGCAGACTGTGACGAACTTCAAAAAGATCTCACAAAAAAGTGATTGGGCAACAAAATGGCAAATGAAATTTAATGTGGATAAATGTAAAGTAATGCACATTGGAAAAAACAACCCCAGCTATACATACAATATGATGGGGGCTAATTTAGCTACAACAAGTCAGGAAAAAGATCTTGGAGTCATCGTGGATAGTTCTCTGAAGATGTCCGCGCAGTGTGCAGGGGCGGTCAAAAAAGCAAACAGGATGTTAGGGGTCATTAAAAAGGGGATAGAGAATAAGACTGAGAATATATTATTGCCCTTATATAAATCGATGGTACGCCCACATCTCGAATACTGCATACAGATGTGGTCTCCTCATCTCAAAAAAGATATACTGGCACTAGAAAAGGTTCAGAAAAGGGCAACTAAAATGATTAAGGGTTTGGAACGGGTCCCATATGAGGAGAGATTAAAGAGGCTAGGACTCTTCAGCTTGGAAAAGAGGAGACTAAGGGGGGATATGATAGAGGTATATAAAATCATGAGTGATGTGGAGAAAGTGGATAAGGAAAAGTTATTTACTTATTCCCATAATACAAGAACTAGGGGTCATCAAATGAAATTAATAGGCAGCAGGTTTAAAACAAATACAAGGAAGTTCTTCTTCACGCAGCGCACAGTCAACTTGTGGAACTCCTTACCTGAGGAGGTTGTGAAGGCTAGGACTATAATAGAGTTTAAAAGAGAACTGGATAAATTCATGGAGGTTAAGTCCATTAATGGCTATTAGCCAGGATGGGTAAGGAATGGTGTCCCTAGTCTCTGTTTGTCAGAGGGTGGAGATGGATGGCAGGAGAGAGATCACTTGATCATTGCCTGTTGGTCCACTCCCTCTGGGGCACCTGGCATTGGCCACTGTCGGTAGACAGGATACTGGACTAGTTGGACCTTTGGTCTGACCCAGTATGGCAGTTCTTATGTTATGTTCTTATGTGGGTTAGAGTGGGCGGGGCTGGGAGCCAGGACTCCTGGGTTCTCTCCCGGCTCTGGGAGGGGAGTGGGGGCTGGTGGGTTAGAGCACGGGGGGCTGGGAGCCAGGACTCCTGGGTTCTCTCCTGGGCTCTGGAATGGGATTTGGTTCATGCCAGGGTCTGGTTACAAGGGAAGCAGTTTGCATAATGGTCCATAATTGTCAGTAGCCCCCAGACCTCTACCAGAGCTGGGGATAGACCCCTTGGTTATCAGTGAGAAGGGGAGATGGAGGGTTGCCCTGGTCCCATGAATGGTCACCCCAGAACCACCTGAATTTGCCTTTGTGAGCTGGAAGGTGATTTCTATGGGAATAGGGACCCAAGTAAACCGGTGAGGAATGTGCATATGAGAGAGGCTGGGAAATCGGCAGGGAGGGAGGGAGGGTTCTCAAGGCGGGATAACCAAAGAGATTTTGGTGCCAAAAACCCTGAGAAATGACCTTTGGGTGTAAAACAATCTTAGGTCCTGTTGCAAATACCAGCTTCAAATGATAACACTGGAGATAAAATATTGAGCAGAAATATCATTGCGAACAGGTACAGCGACAACAACCACAGCAAACAGCACCTCAGGGAACACTAAATCAGGGACAGCCACAACCACCACGGGCACTTCCTCCTCTCCCAGCGAGAGCAGCCTCATGACCGTGGCCGAGACCACAACAGGAACCTCCTCCTCACCCAAGGAGAGCAGTCACACGACTCCTGCCGAGTCCACCATAGACACCTCCTCCTCTCCCAGCGAGAGCATCTCCACGAGCTCGGCCGAGTCCACCATTGGCACCTCCTCCTCTCCCAGCGAGAGCAGCCCCATAACACCGTCCGAGAGCACCACGAGCACCTCCTCCTCTCAGAGAGAGAGCAGCCACATGACCATGGCCGAGACCACAACGGGCACTTTCTCCTCTCCTAGCGTTATCAGCCACACGACTTTGGCTGAGTCCACCACTGGCACCTACTCCTCACCCAAGGAGAGCAGCTCTACAACCTCAGCCGATTCCACCACGGGCACCTCCTCCTCTCCCAGCGAGATCAGCCACACGACTTCCACCGAGTCCACCATTGGCACCTCCTCCTCTCCCAGCGAGAGCAGCCCCATAACACCGTCCGAGAGCACCACGAGCACCTCCTCCTCTCAGAGAGAGAGCAGCCACATGACCATGGCCGAGACCACAACGGGCACTTTCTCCTCTCCTAGCGTTATCAGCCACACGACTTTGGCTGAGTCCACCACTGGCACCTACTCCTCACCCAAGGAGAGCAGCTCTACAACCTCAGCCGATTTCACCACGGGCACCTCCTCCTCTCCCAGCGTGAGCAGCCACACGACCTCGGCCGAGACCACCACGGACACCTCCTCCTCTCCCAGTGAGAGCAGCCCCACGGCCTCGTCTGAGACCACCATGGGCACCACCTCCTCTGCCAGCGAGAGCAGCCACACGACCGTGGCTGAGACCACCACCAGCACCTCCTCCTCTCCCAGCGTGAGCAACCCCACGGCCTCGTCTGAGACCACCACGGGCACCACCTCCTCTGCCAGCGAGAGCAGCCACACGACCGTGGCTGAGACCACCACCAGCACCTCCTCCTCTCCCAGCGTGAGCAGCCCCACGGCCTCGTCTGAGACCACCACGGGCACCACCTCCTCTGCCAGCGAGAGCAGCCACACGACCGTGGCTGAGACCACCACCAGCACCTCCTCCTCTCCCAGCGTGAGCAGCCCCACGGCCTCATCTGAGACCACCACGGGCACCACCTCCTCTGCCAGCGAGAGCAGCCACACGACCGTGGCTGAGACCACCACCAGCACCTCCTCCTCTCCCAGCAAGAGCAGTCACACGACCTCGGTCGAATCCACCACAGGCACCTCCTCATCGCCCAAGCAGAGTACCCACATGACCTTGGATGTATCCACCACTGGCACCTCTTCCTCTGCCAGTGAGAGCAGCCATACAACCTCGGTCGAACCCACCACGGGCACCTCCTCCTCGCCCAAGTTGAACAGCCACACGACCTCTGTCATGTCAACAACTGGCACCTCCTCCTCTCCCAGCGTGAGCAGCCCCACGGCCTCGTCTGAGACCACCACGGGCACCACCTCCTCTGCCAGCGAGAGCAGCCACACGACCGTGGCTGAGACCACCACCAGCACCTCCTCCTCTCCCAGTGAGAGCAGTCACACGACCTCGGTCGAATCCACCACAGGCACCTCCTCATCGCCCAAGCAGAGTACCCACATGACCTTGGATGTATCCACCACTGGCACCTCTTCCTCTGCCAGTGAGAGCAGCCATACAACCTCGGTCGAACCCACCACGGGCACCTCCTCCTCGCCCAAGTTGAACAGCCACACGACCTCTGTCATGTCAACAACTGGCACCTCCTCCTCTCCCAGCGTGAGCAGCCCCACGGCCTCGTCTGAGACCACCACGGGCACCACCTCCTCTGCCAGCGAGAGCAGCCACACGACCATGGCCGAGACTAGAACGCGCACTTCCTCCACTCCCAGCGTGAGCAGCCCCACGGCCTCGTCTGAAACCACCACGGGCACCACCTCCTCTCCCAGTGAGAGCAGCCACACGACCATGGCTGAGACCACCACCAGCACCTCCTCCTCTCCCAGTGAGAGCAGCCCCAACGCCTCGTCTGAGACCACCACGGGCACCACCTCCTCTGCCAGTGAGAGCAGCCACACGACCGTGGCTGAGACCACCACGGGCACCTCCTCCTCTCCCAGCGAGAGCAGTCACACGACCTCGGTCGAATCCACCACAGGCACCTCCTCATCGCCCAAGCAGAGTACCCACATGACCTTCGATGTATCGACCACTGGCACCTCTTCCTCTGCCAGTGAGAGCAGCCATACAACCTCGGTCGAATCCACCACGGGCACCTCCACCTCGCCCAAGTTGAACAGCCACACGACCTCTGTCATGTCAACAACTGGCACCTCCTCCTCTCCCAGCGTGAGCAGCCCCACGGCCTCGTCTGAGACCACCACGGGCACCACCTCCTCTGCCAGCGAGAGCAGCCACACGACCATGGCCGAGACTAGAACGCGCACTTCCTCCACTCCCAGCGTGAGCAGCCCCACGGCCTCGTCTGAGACCACCACGGGCACCACCTCCTCTCCCAGCGAGAGCAGCCACACGACCATGGCCGAGACTAGAACGCGCACTTCCTCCACTCCCAGCGTGAGCAGCCCCACAGCCTCAGCTGAGACCACCACGGGCACCACCTCCTCTGCCAGCGAGAGCAGCCACACGACCGTGGCTGAGACCACAACGGGAACCTCCTCCTCTCCAAGCAAGACAAGCCACACGACCTCGGCCGAGACTACCACAGGTACCTCTTCCTCTCCCAGCGAGAGCAGACATACGACCCTGGCCGAGACCACAATGCCCACTTCCTCCACTCCCAGCCTGAACAGCCCCACAATCTCGGCCGAGCCCAAAACTGGCACCTCTTCCTCCGCCAGTGAGAGCAGCCACACGACCTCAGTCGAACCCACCACAGGCACCTCCTCCTCGCCCAAGTTGAACAGCCACACAACCTCTGCCATGTCAACAACTGGCACCTCCTCCTCTCCCAGCATGAGGAGCCCCACGGCCTCGGCTGAGACCACCACGGGCACCTCCTCCTCTCCCAACGAGAGCAGCCATTTGACTTCGGTTGAGTCCACCATTGTCACTGCCTCCTCTCCCAGAAAAAGCAGCCACACGACTTCGACCGAGGCCACCATGGGCACCTCCTACTCTGCCACTGAGAGAAGCCACACGACCATGGCTGATACCACCATGGGCATCACCTCCTCTGCCAGCGAGAGTTTCTCTGTTACCTCAGCCGAGCCCACCACGGGCACCACCTCCTCTCCCATCGAGAGCAGCCATATGACCTCAGCCGTGTTCACCAAGGGCACCTCCACCTCTCACAGTGAGAGCAGCCCCACGACCTCGGCCAAGAGCTCCACGGGCACCTCCTCTTCTCACACCGAGAGCATCTCTGCGACCTCGGCCGAGTCCACCATGGGCATCTCCTCCTCTCCCAGCGAGAGCAGCCACACGACCTCGGCCGAGACCACCACGGGCATCTCCTCCTCTCCCAGCGAGAGCAGCCACACGACCATGGCTGAGACAACAAGAACCTCCTCCTCTCCCAGCGAGAGTATCTCTGCGACCTCAGCCGAGCCCACCACGGGCATCTCCTCCTCTCCCAGCAAGAGCAGCCACACGACCTCGGCCGAGACCACCACGGGCATCTCCTCCTCTCCCAGCGAGATCAGCCACATGACCTCAGCCGTGTTCACCACCAGCATCTCCTCCTCTCCCAGCGAGAGCAGCCACACGACCTCGGCCGAGACCACCACGGGCACCTCCTCCTCTCCCAGCGAGATCAGCCACATGACCTCGGCCGAGACCACCACGGGCATCTCCTCCTCTCCCAGCGAGATCAGCCACATGACCTCAGCCGTGTTCACCACCAGCATCTCCTCCTCTCCCAGCAAGAGCAGCCACACGACCTTGGCCGAGAACACCACCAGCATCTCCTCCTCTCCCAGCGAGAGCAGCCACACGACCTCGGCCGAGACCACCACGGGCATCTCCTCCTCTCCCAGCGAGATCAGCCACATGACCTCAGCCGTGTTCACCACCAGCATCTCCTCCTCTCCCAGCGAGAGTATCTCTGCGACCTCAGCCGAGCCCACCACGGGCACCACCTCCTCTGCCAGCAAGAGCAGCCCCACAAGCTCGGCCAAGCCCAACACTGGCACCTCCTCCTCTGCCAGTGAGGGCAGTCACACGACCTCGGTCGAACCCTCCACGGGCACCTCCTCGTCACGCAGCGAGAGCAGCCACATGACTTTGGCTGAGTCCACCATTGTCACCGCCTTCCCTTCCAGAAAAAGCAGCCCCACGGCCTCGGCCAAGTCCACCACTGGCACCCCTTCCTCTCCCAGCAAGATCAGCCACATGACCTCGGCCAAGTTCACCAAGGGCACCTCCTCTTCTTACAGTGAGAGCATCTCCACGACCTCAGCGGAGCCCACCATGGGCATCTCCTCCTCTCCCAGCGACAGCAGCCACAGGACCGTGGCCGAGACCACAATGGGCACTTTCTCCTCTCCCAGGAAGAGCACCCCCACGACCTTAGCCGAGTCTACCACTGGCACCTCCTCCTCTCCCAGCGAGAGCAGACCGACGACTTCGACCGAGTCTACCACTGGCACCTCCTCCTCTCCCAGCGAGAGTATCTCCACGACCTCGGCTGAACCCACCACGGGCACCACCTCCTCGTCGCCCAAGCAGAGTAGCCACACGACCTCTGCCATGTCAACGACTGGCACCTCCTCCTCTCCCAGCGAGATCAGCCACATGACCTCAGCCGTGTTCACCACCAGCATCTCCTCCTCTCCCAGCGAGATCAGCCACATGACCACGGCCGAGACCACCACGGGCACCTCCTCCTCTCCCAGGGAGATCAGCCACATGACCTCGGCCGAGACCACCACGGGCATCTCCTCCTCTCCCAGCGAGAGCAGCTACACGACTGTGGTCAAGACTAGAACGCGCACTTCCTCCACTCCCAGCCTGAGCAGCCCCATGGCCTCGGCTGAGACCACCACAGGCACCACCTCCTCTCCCAGAAAAAGCAGCAACACGACTTCTGCTGAGTCCAACACTGGCATGTCCTCCTCTCCTAGCGAGAGCAGCCACACAACCTCGGCCAAGACCACCACAGGCACCTCCTCCTCTCCCAGGGAGAGCAGCCACATGACTTCATCAGAGTCCACCATTGTCACTGCCTCCTCTCCCAGAAAAAGCAGCCCCACGGCTTCAGCCGTGTCCACAACAGGCACCTCCTCTTCTCCCAGCGAGAGCATCTCTGCGACCTCGGCTGAGCCCACCATGGGTATCTCCTCCTCTTCCAGACAGAGCAGGCACACGACCATGGTCGAGACAAGAACAGAGACCTCCTCCCCTCCCAGCGAGAGCAGCCACACAACCGTGGCCGAGACCACAACGAGCACTTACTCCACTCCCAGCCTGAGCAGCCCCACGGCCTCGGCTGAGACCACCACAGGCACGTCCTCCTCTCCCAGCGAGAGCAGCCAGATGATTTCGGCTGAGTCCACCATTGTCACTGCCTCCTCTCCCAGAAAAAGCAGCGCCACGGCCTCGGCTGAATCCACCCCAGGCAACTCTTACTCTCCCAGCGAGAGCAGCCACACGACCATGGCTGAGACCACAACGGGAACCTCCTCCTATTCCAGCAAGAGCATCTCCATGACCTCATCTGAGTCTACCCCTGGCACCTCCTTCTCTCCCAGCGAGAGCAGTCACAAGACCTCGGCCGACACCACCATGAGCACCTCCTCCTCTTCCAGCAAGAACAGCCACATGACCTTGGCCCAGCCCACCATGGGCACCTCCTCATCTCCCACCAAGAGCAGTCTGACCACATCGCCTTATACCACCACTGGTACTTCCCCCTCTCCCAGCGAGAGCAGCCGCACGACCTTGGCTGAATCCAGCACTAGCATCTCCTCCTCTACTGGTGAGAGAAGCCCTGCGACCTCGGCCGAGCCCACCACAGGCACCTCCTCCTCTCTCCTCACTTTCAGTGAATATACAAGGAGTGAGGCTCTCATGGCAACCTCTCTTCCGGTCTTGAGCACAGCTGAAATTTCCACAAGGGAGGAAAGTCTGACGACTGCTTCCCAGTCTACTCTGACAGCATCGTTCAGTGAAAGTCCCATAAGGACGACCATTACACAGCCAGCGGTCTCTGAAGTCACCACCAATGAGACAACCATGACATTGGTTCCCCCCCATCCAACTGGTACTGAATTCACAAGTACGGAGACTACCATGGCAAGCTCTCCTTCTCTTCCAATGACAGAGACATCCACACACAATGCCATAACACCTTCTTCAGTGCACACCACAATGGAAACAAGCAACAGTGAGACAACCTCAGAAACATCCTCTCCACCACCAACGGTGACCAGCTCTTTCACCCTGAGCACCTTCTTGACTTCTGTCTCTCACACAACCCTTTCTGAAACCACCACCAAGGAAGCGACTCTGGCAACAACGGTTTCTGCTCCTGCCTCAACAGAACTCACGAACAGTGAGTCTACTTTGTCAACAACACCATCTGTGCCCGCTGGGTCTGAAACATCCACCAGTGAGACAGCGGCGACAAGAACTACTCACTCTGCAGTTGTATCAACATCTTCCAGGGAGATAACAACAAGTGTCTCTCTCCCAACACTACCTGAAACTTTCACCAGTGAGACAACCCTAACAACGACTTCTTTTCCTATTACCTTTAGTGAATATACAAAAAGTGAGACTCCCATGACAACCTCCTTTCCAGTCCTGAGCACTGAATCTGTCCCCTCGCCCAGCATTTCAAGCCTGACCTCCACAGCCGAGTCCAGCACCATCTCCGCGTCTGTATCTACGCCCAGGATTTCTAGGCCAACCTCCAGTGTGGAGGCCAGCACCGTCTCTGAGTCTGTCCTCACACCGAGCAGTTCCAGCCCAACCTTGACAGCTCAGGCCAGGACTGTCTCTGAGTACGTCTCCAAGCCCAGCAGTTCCAACCCAGCTTCCACACCTGAGGCCAGCACCGTGTCCCAGTCCATCTCCACACTCAGCACTTCCAGCCCGACCTCCACGGCCGAGGTCATCACCATCACACAGCCAGCGGTCTCTGAATTCACCACCAATGAGACAACTGTGACATTGGTTCCTCCTCATCCAACTGGTATTGAACTCACAAGTACAGACACTACCATGGCAAGCACTCGTTCTCTTCCAATGACAGAGACATCCACACACAATGCCATAACACCTTCTTCAGTGCACACCACAATGGAAACAAGCAACAGTGAGACAACCTCAGCAACATCCTCTCCACCGCCAATGGTGACGAGCTCTTCCACCCAGAGCACCTTCTTGACTTCTGTCTCTCACACAACCCTTTCTGAAACCACCTCCATTGAAACGACTCTGGCAACAACGGTTTCTGCTCCTGCCTCAACAGAACTCACCAACAGTGAGTCTACTTTGTCAACAACACTCTCTGTGCCTGCTGGGCCTGAAACATCCACCAGCGAGACAGCGGTGACAAGAGCTACTCACTCTGCAGTTGTATCAACACCTTCCAGGGAGATAACAGCAAGTGTCTCTCTCCCAACACTACCTGAAACTCTCATCAGTGAGACAACCCTAACAACGACTTCTCTTCCCCCTACTGTTAGTGAATATACAAAAAGTGAGACTCCCATGACAACCTCCTTTCCAGTCCTGAGCACTGAATCCTTGTCCACGCCCAGCGCTTCCAGCCTGCTCTCCACGGCTGAGACCAGCACCATCTCTGAGTCTGTCTTTACACCCAGTATTTCAAGGCTGACCTCCCCTGCCGAAGCCAGCACCGTCACACAGCCAGCGGTCTCTGAATTCACCACCACTCAGACAACCATGAGATTGGTTCCTCCTCATCCAAATGGTACTGAATTCACAAGTACAGACACTACCATGGCAAGCACTCGTTCTCTTCCAATGACAGAGACATCCACACACAATGCCATAACACCTTCTTCAGTGCACACCACAATGGAAACAAGCAACAGTGAGACAACCTCAGCAACATCTTCTCTACAGCCAACGGTGACGAGCTCTTCCACCCAGAGCACCTTCTTGACTTCTGTCTCTCACACAACCCTTTCTGAAACCACCTCCATTGAAACGACTCTGGCAACAACGGTTTCTGCTCCTGCCTCAACAGAACTCACCAACAGTGAGACTACTTTGTCAACAACACCCTCTGTGCCTGCTGGGTCTGAAACATCCACCAGCGAGACAGCGGTGACAAGAGCTACTCACTCTGCAGTTGTATCAACATCTTCCAGGGAGATAACAACAAGTGTCTCTCTCCCAACAGCACCTGAAACTCTCACCAGTGAGACAACCCTAACGATTTCTCTTCCCCCTACTGTTAGTGAATATACAAAAAGTGAGACTCCCATGACAACCTCCTTTCCAGTCCTGAGCACTGAATCTGTCCCTTCGCCCAGTGCTTCGAGCGTGACCTCCACAGCTGAGTCCAGCACCATCTCCGCGTCTGACTCTACACCCAGTGTTTTTAGGACAACCTCCACGGCCGAGGCCAGCACTGTCTCTGAGTCCGTCTCCTCACCTAGAGCTTCCATCCCAACCTCCCCAGAACAGGCCAGCACCATCTCTGAGCCTGTCTTGACACCCAGCAGTTCCAGCCCGACCTCGACAGCTGAGGCCAGCACTGTCTCTGAGTCTGTCTCCAAGCCCAGCGGCTCCAGCCCGTCCTCCATGGCCGAGGCCAGCACCGTCTCCGAGTCTGTCTCCATACCCTTGGTTTCCAGCCTGACCTCGACGACCAAGAGCAGCACAATCTCAGAGTCCGTTTTCCTGGCCAGCCCTTTTAGCCCTACCTCCACAGCTGAGTCCAGCACAATCTCCGAGTCTGTCTCCATGCCCAGCAGTTCCACCCTGACCTCTGCGGCTGAAGGCAGAACTGTCTCTGAGCCCGTCTCCATGCCCAGCAGATACAGTCCGACCTCCACGGCCGAGGCCAGCACCATCACACAGCCAGCGGTTTCTGAATTCACCACCAATGAGACAACCGTGACATTGGTTTTTCCACATCCAACTGGCACTGAATTCACAAGTAGGGAGACTACCATGGCAAGCTCTCCTTCTCTTCCAATGACAGAGACATCCACACACAATGCGATAACATCCTCTTCTGTGCACACCACAATGGAAACGAGCAATAGTGAGACAACCTCAGCAACATTTTCTCCACCACCAACGGTGACCAACTCTTCCACCCAGAGCACCTTCTTGACTTCTGTCTCTCACCCAACCCTTTCTGAAACCACCACCAATGAAACGACTCTGGCAACAACGGTTTCTGCTCCTGCCTCAACAGAACTCACCAACAGTGAGACTACTTTGTCAATAACACCATCTGTGCCTGCTGCATCTGAAACATTCACAAGCGAGACAGCGGCGACAAGAGCTACTCAATCTGCAGTTGTATCAACAACTTCCAGGGAGATAACAGCAAGTGTCTCTGTCCCAACACTACCTGAAAGTCTCACCAGTGAGACAACCCTAACAACGACTTCTCTTCCCACTACCTTTAGTAAATATACAAAAAGTGAGACTCCCATGGCAACCTCCCTTCCGGTCCTGAGCACTGAATATGTATCCATGCCCAGCACTCAGCTCATCTCTGAGTCCGTCTCGGTGCCCAGTGCTTCCAGCCCGACCTCCACGGCTGAGACCAGCACCGTCTCCGAGTCTGTCTTTACGCCCAGTATTTCTAGGCTGACCTCCCCTGCCGAGGACAGCACCATCTCCGAGTCCGACTCCACAACCAGCGCTTCTAGCCTTACCTCCACTGCTGAGGCCAGCACTATCTCTGAGTTCGTCTCCATGCCCAGTGGTTCCAGCCCGACCTCTGCGAATGAGGGCAGAACCGTCTCTGAGCCCATCTCCATGCCCAGCAGTTACAGCCCGACCTCCATAGCTGAGGCGAGCACTGTGTCTGAGTCCGTCTCCATGCCCAGCCCTTCCAGCCCGACCTCCATTGCCAAGGCCAGCACCGTCACACAGCCAGCGGTCTCTGAATTCACCACCACTCAGACAACCATGACATTGCTTCCTCCTCATCCAAATAGTACTGAATTCACAAGTACAGACACTACCATGGCAAGCACTCATTCTCTTCCAATGACAGAGACATCCACACACAATGCCATAACACCTTCTTCAGTGCACACCACAATGGAAACAAGCAACAGTGAGACAACCTCAGCAACATCCTCTCCACCGCCAACGGTGACGAGCTCTTCCACCCAGAGCACCTTCTTGACTTCTGTCTCTCACACAACCCTTTCTGAAACCACCTCCATTGAAACGACTCTGGCAACAACGGTTTCTGCTCCTGTCTCAACAGAACTCACCAACAGTGAGACTACTTTGTCAACAACACTCTCTGTGCCTGCTGGGTCTGAAACATCCACCAGCGATACAGCGGTGACAAGAGCTACTCACTCTGCAGTTGTATCAACATCTTCCAGGGAGATAACAACGAGTGTCTCTCTCCCAACAGTACCTGAAACGTTCACCAGTGAAACAACCCTAACAACGACTTCTCTTCCCACTATCTTTAGTGAATATACAAAAAGTGAGATTTCCATGACAACCTCCCTTCCGGTCCTGAGCACAGCCAAAATTTCCACAAGGGAGGAAAGTCTGATGACTTCTTCCCAGTCAACTGTGACAGCATCATCCAGTGAAAGTGCCATAAGGACGAGTGTTACACAGCCAGCTGTGTCTGAATTCACCACCAATGAGACAACCGTGACATTGGTTCCTCCTCATCCAACTGGTACTGAATTCACAAGTAGGGAGACTACCAGGGCAAGCTCTCCTTCTCTTCCAATGACAGAGACATCCACACACAATGCCATAACACCTTCTTCAGTGCACACCACAATGGAAACAAGCAACAGTGAGACAACCTCGGCAACATCTTCTGCACCACCAATGGTGACCACCTCTTTCACCCAGAACACCTTCTTGACTTCTGTCTCTCACTCAACCCTTTCTGAAACCACTACCAATGAAATGACTCTGGCAACAACGGTTTCTGCTCCTGCCTCAACAGAACTCACCAACAGTGAGTCTACTTTGTCAACAAGACCCTCTGTGCCCGCTGGGTCTGAAACATCCACCAGCGAGACAGCGGCGACAAGAGCTACTCACTCTGCAGTTGTATCAACATCTTACAGGGAGATAACAACAAGTGTCTCTCTCCCAACACTACCTGAAACTTTCATCAGTGAGACAACCCTAACAACGACTTCTCTTCCCCCTACTGTTAGTGAATATACAAAAAGTGAGACTCCCATGGCAACCTCCTTTCCAGTCCTGAGCACTGAATCTGTCCCCTCGCCCAGCGCTTCGAGCCTGACCTCCACAGCTGAGTCCAGCACCATCTCCGCATCTGACTCTACGCCCAGTGTTTCTAGGCCAACCTCCAGTGCCGAGGCCAGCACCATCTCCGAGTCTGTCTCTGCACCCAACGCTTCCAGTCTGACCTCCACGGCCGAGTCCAGCACCATCTCCAAGTCGGTCTTCACCCTCAGCAGCTCCAGCCTGACCTCCACGGCCGAGGCCAGCACTGTCTCTGAGTCCGTCTCCTCGCCTAGAGCTTCCATCCCAACCTCCCCAGAACAGGCCAGCACCATCTCTGAACCTGTCTTGACACCCAGCGGTTCCAGCCCGTCCTCCACGGCCGAGGCCAGCACCGTCTCCGAGTCTGTCTCCATACCCTTGGTTTCCAGCCTGACCTCGACGGCCAAGGGCAGCACCATCTCAGAGTCCGTCTCCACGGGCAGCCCTTTTAGCCCTACCTCCACAGCTGAGTCCAGCACCCTCTCCGAGTCTGTCTCCATGCCCAGCAGTTCCACCCCGACCTCTGCGGCTGAAGGCAGAACTGTCTCTGAGCCCGTCTCCATGCCCAGCAGATACAGTCCGACCTCCACGGCCGATGCCAGCGCCGTGTCCGAGTCCGTCTCCATGCCCAGCCCTTCCAGCCCGACCTCCACCACCGAAGCCAGCACCATCACACAGCCAGCGGTTTCTGAATTCACCACCAATGAGACAACCGTGACATTGGTTCTTCCACATCCAACTGGCACTGAATTCACAAGTAGGGAGACTACCATGGCAAGCTCTCCTTCTCTTCCAATGACAGAGACATCCACACACAATGGGATAACATCCTCTTCTGTGCACACCACAATGGAAACGAGCAACAGTGAGACAACCTCAGCAACATTTTCTCCACCACCAACGGTGACCAACTCTTCCACCCAGAGCACCTTCTTGACTTCTGTCTCTCACCCAACCCTTTCTGAAACCACCACCAATGAAACGACTCTGGCAACAACGGTTTCTGCTCCTGTCTCAACAGAACTCACCAACAGTGAGACTACTTTGTCAACAACACCATCTGTGCCTTCTGCATCTGAAACATTCACAAGCGAGACAGCGGCGACAAGAGCTACTCAATCTGCAGTTGTATCAACAACTTCCAGGGAGATAACAGCAAGTGTCTCTGTCCCAACACTACCTGAAAGTCTCACCAGTGAGACAACCCTAACAACGACTTCTCTTCCCACTACCTTTAGTAAATATACAAAAAGTGAGACTCCCATGTCAACCTCCCTTCCGGTCCTGAGCACTGAATATGTATCCATGCCCAGCACTTCCAGCCTGTCCTCCACGGCTGAGTCCAGCACCATCTCCGAATCGGTCTCCATGCCCAGGTCTTCCAGCCCGACCTCCACAGTGGAGTCCAGCACCGTCTCCGAGTCCGACTCCACAACCAGCGCTTCTAGCCTTACCTCCATTGCTGAGGCGAGCACTGTCTCTGAGCCCATCTCCATGCCCAGCAGTTTCAGCCCGACCTCCATAGCTGAGGTGAGCACTGTGTCTGAGTCCGTCTCCATGCCCAGCCTTTCCAGCCCGACCTCCACTGCCAAGGCCAGCACCGTCACACAGCCAGCGGTCTCTGAATTCACCACCACTCAGACAACCGTGACATTGGTTCCTCCTCATCCAAATGGTACTGAATTCACAAGTACAGACACTACCATGGCAAGCACTCATTCTCTTCCAATGACAGAGACATCCACACACAATGCCATAACACCTTCTTCAGTGCACACCACAATGGAAACAAACAACAGTGAGACAACCTCAGCAACATCCTCTCCACCGCCAACGGTGATGAGCTCTTCCACCCAGAGCACCTTCTTGACTTCTGTCTCTCACACAACCCTTTCTGAAACCACCTCCATTGAAACGACTCTGGCAACAACGGTTTCTGCTCCTGCCTCAACAGAACTCACCAACAGTGAGTCTACTTTGTCAACAACACCCTCTGTGCCTGCTGGGTCTGAAACATCCACCAGCGAGACAGCGGTGACAAGAGCTACTCACTCTGCAGTTGTATCAACATCTTCCAGGGAGATAACAGCAAGTGTCTCTCTCCCAACACTACCTGAAACTCTCACCAGTGAGACAACCCTAACAACGACTTCTCTTCCCCCTACTGTTAGTGAATATACAAAAAGTGAGACTCCCATGACAACCTCCTTTCCAGTCCTGAGCACTGAATCTGTCCCCTCGCCCAGCGCTTCGAGCCTGACCTCCACAGCCGAGTCCAGCACCATCTCCACGTCTGTCTCTATGCCCAGTATTTCTAGGCCAACCTCCAGTGCTGAGGCCAGCACCGTCTCTGAGTCTGTCTCTACACCCAACGCTTCCAGTCCGAGTTCAACGGCCGAGTCCAGCACCATCTCCGAGTTGGTCTTCACCCCCAGCAGCTCCAGCCTGACCTCCATGGCCAAGACCAGCACCGTCACTGAGTCTGTCTCTACGCCCAGTGTTTCTAGGACAACCTCCACGGCCGAGGCCAGCACTGTCTCTGAGTCCGTCTCCTCGCCTAGAGCTTCCATCCCAACCTCCCCAGAACAGGCCAGCACCATCTCTGAGCCTGTCTTGACACCCAGCGGTTCCAGCCCGACCTCGACAGCTCAGGCCAGCACTGTCTCTGAGTCCGTCTCCAAGCCCAGCGGTTCCAGCCCGTCCTCCGCGGCCGAGGCCAGCACCGTCTCTGAGTCTGTCTCCATACCCTTGGTTTCCAGCCTGACCTCGACGGCCAAGGGCAGCACCATCTCAGAGTCCGTCTCCACGGCCAGCCCTTTTAGCCCTACCTCCACAGCTGAGTCCAGCACCCTCTCCGAGTCTGTCTCCATGCCCAGCAGTTCCACCCCGACCTCTGCGGCTGAAGGCAGAACTGTCTCTGAGCCCGTCTCCATGCCCAGCAGATACAGTCCGACCTCCATGGCCGATGCCAGCGCTGTGTCCGAGTCCGTCTCCATGCCCAGCCCTTCCAGCCCGACCTCCACCGCCGAGGCCAGCACCGTCACACAGCCAGCGGTCTCTGAATTCACCACCACTCAGACAACTGTGACATTGGTTCCTCCTCATCCAAATGGTACTGAATTCACAAGTACAGACACTACCATGGCAAGCTCTCCTTCTCTTCCAATGACAGAGACATCCACACACAATGCGATAACACCCTCTTCAGTGCACACCACAATGGAAACAAGCAACAGTGAGACAACCTCAGCAACATCCTCTCCACCGCCAACGGTGACGAACTCTTCCACCCAGAGCACCTTCTTGACTTCTGTCTCTCACACAACCCTTTCTGAAACCACCACCAATGAAACAACTCTGGCAACAAGGGTTTCTGCTCCTGCCTCAACAGAACTCACCAACAGTGAGACTACTTTTTCAACAACACCATCTGTGCCTGCTGCATCTGAAACATTCACAAGTGAGACAGCGGCGACAAGAGCTACTCAATCTGCAGTTGTATCAACAACTTCCAGGGAGATAACAGCAAGTGTCTCTCTCCCAACACTACCTGAAACTCTCACCAGTGAGACAACCCTAACAACGACTTCTCTTCCCACTACCTTTAGTAAATATACAAAAAGTGAGACTCCCATGGCAACCTCCCTTCCGGTCCTGAGCACTGAATATGTATCCATGCCCAGCACTTCCAGCCTGTCCTCCATGGCTGAGTCCAGCACCATCTCCGAGTCGGTCTCCATGCCCAGATCTTCCAGCCCGACCTCCACCGCTGAGGCAAGCACCATCTCCGAGTCCGTCTCCACGCCAAGCGCTTCCAGGTCTACCTCAACGGCTGAAGCCAGCACAGTCTTTGAGTCTGTCTCCACGCCCAGCGCTTCCAGACCGAGTTCTATGACCACGGGCAGCACCGTCTCTGAGCCCGTCTCCAAGCCCAGCGCTTCCAGCTCGTCCTCCACGGCCGAGGCCAGCACCGTCTCCGAGTCTGTCTCTACGCCCAGTATTTCTAGGCTGACCTCCACTGCCGAGGCCAGAACCATTTCTGAGTCTGTCTCCACACCCAGCGCTGCCAGCCCAACCTCCACCGCTAAGGCCAGCACCATCACACAGCCACCGGTCTCTGAATTCACCACCAATGAGACAACCATGACATTAGTTCCTCCTCATCCAAATGGTACTGAATTCACAAGTACAGACACTACCATGGCAAGCACTCGTTCTCTTCCAATGACAGAGACATCCACACACAATGCGATAACACCTTCTTCAGTGCACACCACAATGGAAACAAGCAACAGTGAGACAACCTCTGCAACATCCTCTCCACCGCCAACGCTGACCACCTCTTCCACCCAGAGCACCTTCTTGACTTCTGTCTCTCACACAGCCGTTTCTGAAACCACCTCCAGTGAAACAACTGTGGGAACAGTGGTTTCTGTTCCAGGTAGCAGCAGTCCTCCTGCAAACCCCACTGGTGCTAGAACTACTAGGGGTGAGTTTTGGGCTCTTTATGAATAGCTTGGTTCTGGGAGCAGGGTGTGGGGCAGTGGAGTGGGGTCTGAGGAGCCCCTGAATCGTATTCCTCATTTTACTACTGACTGGCACGATGTGGTCCCCAATCTTGGGGTCCCTGTATAACCAACCAGCCCAGCGCATAAGTGGCTCCATCTCTTTGCCGGGCGAGGTGTCCCTTTATAAAGAGCCTCTGTGCCCCATCCCAGGCAGCCCCTGGGAGCGGTGTCAGCACAAACAGCTGCTGTGACTCGTTGCTGTGACTTTTCTCCTTCTCTCCTGAAGCCGGCTCCACCACGCCAGCCCCCATGCAGTGCCAGAACAACGGGACGCTGCAGGGGACCCAGTGCTCCTGTCGCCCAGCCTTTACGGGCCAGAGCTGTGATGTGCTGAGAGACAGCATCTCCATAGGTGAGTCCCCCTCTGGGGCTACTTACCCCTTTCCAGCCTCCCGAGTGCATACGCCAGCCTGCCCCCTCGCCCTGAAATGTGGACTCTGATTCCCCGACTCCTGGCTCCAAGGAGGTATCTGTCTCCTTTGCTGGTGTCATTGGGTGCCTTCCCTGGGCACCCTTCTGATGTGCCCGTGCATTCCCTGGAGCCCTGTTGTATCCTGTGCTTATCCCTCCACACTCCCCCACACTCCAAACTTGGAGCAGTTCTGTCCCACTGAATCATCCAGCACTCAGGAGTCCAGTGACCACAGCAAAGCAAGACTAGCTTCAAAATCAGGAGACCTAAAAAATATATCGCCCGTGTTCAGAGACTCCTGGAGGTTTGAGTCCAGAAGGGACCATCCAAGCCCGATGACTAAAGTGTGTCCGGTTCTTTGCATTTGCCATCTGGGTTTTGGGTTTCATGGGAGCTGTGTTTTCAAGCTTCCCACTGCGGCCTGGAGAGGTTTGTTCAGTGGAAGGCGAGTTTCTTCTGTAACCCATGGGACTCTGGGGCCCAGGGGGTTGTCAGGAACCAACTTGCCACGAGCGCCGGCCACACCGCCTGAGGTGTGCTCCATCGGAGGGTGCTCCGTGAGTCACCCCTTTGTTTCCTGCTGGCAGTTGATGTTGTGGCAGTGATCAACGTCAGCGTGGAGGTGGTGAATGCGGTCTTCAACCTGAGCCTGGAGAACCGGAGCTCCCCTGACTTCAAAGCTTTTGAGATCCTATTTCAGAGTCAGGTGAGGGAGATAAGGGCCCACATTGTGGGGCGGGGAGCTCACTCATGATCAAGGTCCAAGAGAAGGGTGCAAAGGCGGGGGTATGGGGGTTTTGAGGCTCTCGTGAATGTGGTTGTGATGATCTGCTGGGGTCCCCAGAACTGCGAGCCCCGTGTTCCCCCTCTCGGTCTCCACAGGTGAGAGCTTTGCTGGTGATAGGCTGGGGGCGGGGGGGGGGGGGGTCAGTCCCCGACCACGCCAGCCCAAACTTCACCTGGCCAGGAATGATCAGTGAACTCCAGGTCCCGAGGGAACGTGTCCAGCCAGAGGTGGATTAAAGTTTGATGGGGCCCTGGGACAGAGCAGTGGGGACCCCTCACCACCTCTTCTGCCTGCGAACCCGCCCATGGCCCCACCCCATTCTGACCCTTGTGCTACAGCCACTCCCTGTTCCACCCACAGTCCCGCCCTTTCCGCTGCCACACTGCAGTTCTGTAGCCCGTTTGCCCCCCCCCACTGCGTCCGCAAGACCAGAGAAGTCTGTGCCTGGCCCCGGGCTCACAGTGGGCAGTGAATGCTCCCCCAGCCTTGAGCCCATGGCAGGGAGCCAGAGCTCCTCCAGTCCTGGGTCCGCAGCCAGGGTCCAGGCACTGGGGCTTCCCCCACCACCCGGCACTTCTGCTGGGGAGAGGCGTCGGGTCGCATGGCTCCCATTTTTCCAGGGCCCCCCATTTGGCCGGGGCCTTGTCAGCCCAGTGGCTAATACACCTTTGTGTCCTGCCCCTCCCTGCCCTCGTGCCCACCAGACTTCATTCCCTTCGGATTAACAGGAATCATAGAATATCAGGGTTGGAAGGGACCTCAGGAGGTCATCTAGTCCAACCCCCTGCTCAAAGCAGGACCTAATCCCAACTAAATCATTCCAGCCAGGGCTTTGTCAAGCCTCACCTTGAAAACCTCTAAGGAAGGAGATTCCACCACCTCCCTAGGTAACCCATTCCAGTGCTTCACCACCCTCCTAGTGAAATAGTGTTTCCTAATATCCAACCTAGACCTCCCCCACTGCAACTTGAGACCATTGCTCCTTGTTCTGTCATCTGCCACCACTGAGAACAGCCGAGCTCCATCCTCTTTGGAACCCCCCTTCAGGTAGCTGAAAGCAGCTATCAAATCCCACCTCATTCGTCTCTTCTGCAGACTAAACAATGCCCCTACTTATACAGCCCCAAATGCTCTAAGTCTTCTTGGAAACAAGGGCACACTGTTGACTCATGTCCAGCTTCTCGTCCACTGTAACCCCTAGGTCCTTTTCTGCAGAACTGCTGCCTAGCCACTCGGTCCCTAGTCTGTAGCTGTGCATGGGATTCTTCCGTCCTAAGTGCAGGACTCTGCACTTGTCCTTGTTGAACCTCATCAGATTTCTTTTGGCCCAATCCTTTAATTTGTCTAGGTCCCTCTGTATCCGATCCCTACCCTCTAGTGTATCTACCACTCCTCCCAGTTTAGTGTCATCTGCAAACTTGCTGAGAGTGCAGTCCACGCCATCCTCCAGATCATTAATGAAGATATTGAACAAAACTGGCCCCACGACCGACCCTTGCGGTACTCGGCTTCATACCAGCTGCCAACTAGACATGGAGCCATTGATCACTACCCGTTGAGCCTGACGATCTAGCCAGCTTTCTATCCACCTTATAGTCAATTAATCCAGCCCATACTTCTTTAACTTGGTGGCAAGAATACTGTGGGAGACCGTATCAAAAGCTTTGCTAAAGTCAAGGAATAACACATCCACTGCTTTCCCCTCATCCACAGACCCAGTTATCTCCTCATAGAAGGCAATTAGGTTAGTCAGGCATGACTTGCCCTTGGTGAATCCATGCTGACTGTTCCTGATCACTTCCCTCTCCACTAAGTGCTTTAGAATTGATTCCTTGAGGACCTGCTCCATGATTTTTCCAGGGACTGAGGTGAGGCTGACTGGCCTGTAGTTCCCCGGATCCTCCTCCTTTCCTTTTTCAGTGAACATCAGCTGGTTCACTGAGCGGGGCTTGGCCGGGCTCTGGCCCTAGTGCCGAGCTGGGTTACAGTGAAAGGAAAGACATTTATTAACAAAAGGTGTCAGTTTGACACAGTCCTTGATGACATTTCCGGACCAACTCAGATGGGATATGTGGCTCAGAAGTCCCCGTCCCATATCCCCTCAGTTCCAGGGAACGTGCCCAGTGGATAGCAATGCAAAGTCAGTGGGTAAATTGAGGCACATGGGTGTGGGTCATAAAAATACTATTGCAATTCCCGCCTTCATGACAGGCACCCTGCCGCACAGGGGGAGAGGTTCTCTGGGGATGGGCTTTCTGCTGCATGGGTGGAGGAGACCTGTGATGAAACACCCCTTGTTCTTGGCTGAGAGCTTTGTTTCTTTTCCAGACTGAGAAGATCTACGGTGAGATCCCCCAGTACCAGGGGCTGGAGATCATTTCACTGAGGTAAGAGGCTGGGGTGGCAAGAGGACCCCCAGAACCACAGTCCTGCTCCCCCTGTGCTCTGGGCGGCCCAGGTATCCTGGGGGCTGGATTCCAACCATGGTGGTGGCTCCGCTGGGACATCAGGGTTCTGTCCAAGCAAAACCCTCGTTGGAGTCACCCTTGGAGCGAGAGCATGTGGCCGCCTCCGCTCGGCCCTCGTTCCCCGGCGCTGACGTTGGCTCCTCTCCTCCCCCACAGAAACGGCAGCATCATTGTGGATCACGAGATCTTTTTGGCTGTGCCATATTCCAGCTACAACAGCACGTACACGGAAGCCGTCAGCAACGTCAGAGACCACCTGGTCCACAGCAACTGCACATCCAATGACACAGGTGACGTGCTAACTCAATGTCCCGAGCCGTGCCCCTGATGGCCCCATGGGACACACCATGCCAGGGACCCCTTCCACACATTAGGGGCCAGAACATCCCGCTGGCCAAAAACTATCCGCTGAAAGGCTTGGTCTGACGGCAAATGGCTCCTTTCAACAAGAAACTGAAATGCTCCAGTTTTTGTCTGTGTTGGAAAATTGGTATATTGGAGGGCAACTGTTTTTTGACACCAAAAAAAGGCCCTTTACAACAGCCAACATTTTAAAGCACATTTTTTGACGGAAGCAAGAAACCAATTTTGCTCTCTTCAAAACTTTTCTAGGCATGGGGATGAATTTCCCACCCAGCTGTGATTCTGGGTGAGAACTCCCCCCTCTCCTGCCCTCCTGCTCATAGGTCTAAACACGCACCAACCTGGGCCCAGATCCCCCCCCCAAAAACACAGACGCTGCAACTCACATTTGGGTCTCCCTCTCTCTTGTTTTCAGACAAATTGTGCTTTAAACCTGGAGCCACACACGTCAACTCGGTAAATCTGAACATAGCAGGTAAGACCCAGAGCCTCTGTCTCCTCCCGTCACCCACTTCCCGTCACTCCCAGTATAACTCCAGGTGACTGTCCCGTAGGTTTGTAAGGTCAGAGCCGCAGCTGGTGCGAACTTGCATCACAGCTCAATCAATGCGAATGGATTCACAGCAGATTCACACCAGCTAAGGGTCTGGCCGGCAGATGCAAGGACCCCAGTGATCTTTGCGTCTGGCTGAGCTAGTGCAGAGCGTTTGGAGACACACAGTCTCAATTTAAAGGCTCTGGGAATCCAGCAGCTCCACGGAGAAGCCGTTCCAGCCGCCATGTGCATGTTCTGTGCAGTGTGAATCGGTCTAGCCGCAGCTCCCAGGCGTTAGATGCCTTCTCCCCTGTAGCCTGGGATCCGGTCACTCTCTGGGACCGGTTACCGTTCTGGAGGGTCCCTTGGGACACGTCTGGCTGAGCAGCGTCTGAGCATCCAGGGAGGAGGTGGGAGGCGGGTTGGTTTCCTGCGGTATTTACCTGCCTCGGCTTTCGCCCCCCTCTCCCTAGCGGTGTGCCAGAATAGCTCTGACGTTCCCACGGCGTACCAGAAATATTACTTCCCGCTCAACGTGAACAACACGCTGAGGTGCGTCTCCAACTGCAGCAGCCACAGCCCCTACGGCCCCTTCTGCAAAGCAGGGGAGCAGTGCTACCTCGGGGCGCAGGGACCCCAGTGCCGGTGAGTCACACACCTCCCCAAAGGGGGCTGCTCTGCTGCTGGAGCTCTCGACGCCTTCCCTCCCTGCTGCCGTATCCCATGAGCTCATCAGCTCTCCAAAGCCAGGCAGGGCAGGGGATGGTCTCCTCTCTGGGTCACTGCCGACCCCAATGCCTCAGCATGTTGGTAACGGGGGGCGATGTGCTGCACGAGTGCGGGGGGTGAGTTGTGGGGAGCAGTGTGAGGGATCTCTCCCCTGGCAGGCAGGGCTTTCCCCATTGTGCGCTAGGGGGCACTGTGCTACAGGGAGCAGGGCAAGGGACTCAGAAGGGGGTGCTCTCCCTGGAAACAGGGCTGGCCCCAGGGTGGCACTTGGGGGCGCTGTGCGGCAGGGAGCAGGGTGGGAGGTTCAGAAGGGGACGCTGTACGCTGGGAGGCAGGGCTGGCCCAAGGGCAGCACTAGGAGGCTCAGTGCTGCAGGGAGCGGGGCTGGGGGCTTAGTAGGGGTCACTCTCCCTGGGCAGTCAGTGATTACCACACTGCCCCAGCATGGTGCCAGGCGGGGTTGCACTGCAGCGACGTGGGGCGGGTGACTCAGCAGCGGTCCATTGGAAAAACATTATTGGTAACTGGTTACATGAATGATGACACCACGGTAATTTTCCCCACTTAGTGAGCTGACCACGACAGTAGCAGGGACCCAGTCAACAACAACAACAACAACAACTGAGTTCACAGCAAGTGAGACAGCACACAGCACAGCAGTTCAGTCCAGCGCAGAGACACCGAGCTCAGCCACTGCTCCGGTCCAAAACACGTCTGTATCCACCACAGAGAGAAGCACACACACCAGTTCTTCAGAGACAGCTACAGGAGAAAGTCTGACGACTGCTTCCCAGTCAACTGTGACCTCATCATCCAGTGAAAGTCCCCTAAGGACGACTGTCACACAGCCAGCGGTCTCTGAATTCACCACCAATGAGACAACCGTGACATTGGTTCCTCCACATCCAACTGGTACTGAATTCACAAGTAGGGAGACTACCATGGCAAGCTCTCCTTCTCTTCCAATTACAGAGACATCCACACACAATACGATAACACCCTCTTCCTTGCACACCACAATGGAAATGAGCAACAGTGAGACAACCTCAGCAACATCCTCTCCACTGCCAACGGTGACCAAATCTTCCACCCAGAGCACATTCTTGACTTCTGTCTCTCACACAACCCTTTCTGAAACCACCACCAATGAAACGACTCTGGCAACAACGGTTTCTGCTCCTGCCTCAACAGAACTCACCAAGAGTGAGTCTACTTTGTCAACAACACCCTCTGTGCCTGCTGGGTCTGAAACATTCACAAGCGAGACAGCGGCGACAAGAGCTACTCAATCTGCAGTTGTATCAACAACTTCCAGGGAGATAACAGCAAGTGTCTCTCTCCCAACACTACCTGAAACTCTCACCAGTGAGACAACCCTAACAACGACTTCTCTTCCCTTTAGTAAATATACAAAAAGTGAGACTCCCATGGCAACCTCCCTTCCGGTCCTGAGCACTGAATATGTATCCATGCCCAGCACTTCCAGCCTGTCCTCCATGGCTGAGTCCAGCACCATCTCCGAGTCGGTCTCCATGCCCAGGTCTTCCAGCCCGACCTCCACAGCGGAGTCCAGCACCGTCTCCAAGTTCGTGTCCATGCCCAGCACTTCCGGCCTGCTCTCCACGGCTCAGCCGAGCACCATATCTGAGTCCGTCTTGGTGCCCAGTGCTTCCAGCTCGACCTCCACGGATGAGACCAGCACCGTCTCCGAGTCCGACTCCACACCCAGCGCTTCTAGCCTTACCTCCACTGCTGAGGCCAGCACTGTCTCTGAGTTCATCTCCATGCCCAGTGGTTCCAGCCCGACCTCTGCGAATGAGGGAAGAACCGTCTCTGAGCCCATCTCCATGCCCAGCAGTTACAGCCCGACCACCATAGCTGAGGCGAGCACTGTGTCTGAGTCCATCTCCATGCCCAGCCCTTCCAGCCCGACCTCCACCGCCGAGGCCAGCACCATCACACAGCCAGCGGTCTCTGAATTCACCACCACTCAGACAACCGTGACATTGGTTCCTCCTCATCCAAATGGTACTGAATTCACAAGTACAGACACTACCATGGCAAGCTCTCCTTCTCTTCCAATTACAGAGACATCCACACACAATACGATAACACCCTCTTCCTTGCACACCACAATGGAAACGAGCAACAGTGAGACAACCTCAGCAACATTTTCTCCACCACCAACGGTGACCAACTCTTCCACCCAGAGCACCTTCTTGACTTCTGTCTCTCACACAACCCTTTCTGAAACCACCTCCATTGAAACGACTCTGGCAACAACGGTTTCTGCTCCTGCCTCAACAGAACTCACCAACAGTGAGACTACTTTGTCAACAACACCCTCTGTGCCTGCTGGGTCTGAAACATCCACCAGCGAGACAGCGGTGACAAGAGCTACTCACTCTGCAGTTGTATCAACATCTTCCAGGGAGATAACAACGAGTGTCTCTCTCCCAACAGTACCTGAAACTTTCACCAGTGAAACAACCCTAACAACGACTTCTCTTCCCACTACCTTTAGTGAATATACAAAAAGTGAGATTTCCATGACAACCTCCCTTCCGGTCCTGAGCACAGCCAAAATTTCCACAAGGGAGGAAAGTCTGATGACTTCTTCCCAGTCAACTGTGACAGCATCATCCAGTGAAAGTGCCATAAGGTCGAGTGTTACACAGCCAGCTGTGTCTGAATTCACCACCAATGAGACAACCGTGACATTGGTTCCTCCTCATCCAACTGGTACTGGATTCACAAGTAGGGAGACTACCAGGGCAAGCTCTCCTTCTCTTCCAATGACAGAGACATCCACACACAATGCCATAACACCTTCTTCAGTGCACACCACAATGGAAACAAGCAACAGTGAGACAACCTCAGCAACATCCTCTCCACCGCCAACGGTGACGAGCTCTTCCACCCAGAGCACCTTCTTGACTTCTGTCTCTCACACAACCCTTTCTGAAACCACCTCCATTGAAACGACTCTGGCAACAACGGTTTCTGCTCCTGCCTCAACAGAACTCACCAACAGTGAGTCTACTTTGTCAACAACACTCTCTGTGCCTGCTGGGTCTGAAACATCCACCAGCGAGACAGCGGCGACAAGAGCTACTCACTCTGCAGTTGTATCAACATCTTCCAGGGAGATAACAGCAAGTGTCTCTCTCCCAACACTACCTGAAACTCTCATCAGTGAGACAACCCTAACAACGACTTCTCTTCCCCCTACTGTTAGTGAATATACAAAAAGTGAGACTCCCATGACAACCTCCTTTCCAGTCCTGAGCACTGAATCTGTCCCCTCGCCCAGCGCTTCGAGCCTGACCTCCACAGCCGAGTCCAGCACCATCTCCACGTCTGTCTCTATGCCCAGTATTTCTAGGCCAACCTCCAGTGCCGAGGCCAGCACCGTCTCTGAGTCTGTCTCTACACCCAACGCTTCCACTCCGACTTCAATGGCCGAGTCCAGCACCATCTCCGAGTTGGTCTTCACCCCCAGCAGCTCCAGCCTGACCTCCATGGCCAAGACCAGCACCGTCACTGAATCTGTCTCTACGCCCAGTATTTCTAGGACAACCTCCACGGCCGAGGCCAGCACTGTCTCTGAGTCCGTCTCCTCGCCTAGAGCTTCCATCCCAACCTCCCCAGAGCAGGCCAGCACCATCTCTGAGCCTGTCTTGACACCCAGCGGTTCCAGCCCGACCTCGACAGCTCAGGCCAGCACTGTCTCTGAGTCCGTCTCCAAGCCCAGCGGTTCCAGCCCGTCCTCCGCGGCCGAGGCCAGCACCGTCTCTGAGTCTGTCTCCATACCCTTGGTTTCCAGCCTGACCTCGACGGCCAAGGGCAGCACCATCTCAGACTCCGTCTCCACGGCCAGCCCTTTTAGCCCTACCTCCACAGCTGAGTCCAGCACCCTCTCCGAGTCTGTCTCCATGCCCAGCAGTTCCACCCCGACCTCTGCGGCTGAAGGCAGAACTGTCTCTGAGCCCGTCTCCATGCCCAGCAGATACAGTCCGACCTCCACGGCCGATGCCAGCGCCGTGTCCGAGTCCATCTCCATGCCCAGCCCTTCCAGCCCGACCTCCACCGCCGAGGCCAGCACCGTCACACAGCCAGCAGTTTCTGAATTCACCACCAATGAGACAACCGTGACATTGGTTCTTCCACATCCAACTGGCACTGAATTCACAAGTAGGGAGACTACCATGGCAAGCTCTCCTTCTCTTCCAATGACAGAGACATCCACACACAATGGGATAACATCCTCTTCTGTGCACACCACAATGGAAACAAGCAACAGTGAGACAACCTCAGCAACATCCTCTCCACCGCCAACGGTGACGAGCTCTTCCACCCAGAGCACCTTCTTGACTTCTGTCTCTCACACAACCCTTTCTGAAACCACCACCAATGAAACAACTCTGGCAACAAGGGTTTCTGCTCCTGCCTCAACAGAACTCACGAACAGTGAGACTACTTTTTCAACAACACCATCTGTGCCTGCTGCATCTGAAACATTCACAAGTGAGACAGCGGCGACAAGAGCTACTCAATCTGCAGTTGTATCAACAACTTCCAGGGAGATAACAGCAAGTGTCTCTCTCCCAACACTACCTGAAACTCTCACCAGTGAGACAACCCTAACAACGACTTCTCTTCCCACTACCTTTAGTAAATATACAAAAAGTGAGACTCCCATGGCAACCTCCCTTCCGGTCCTGAGCACTGAATATGTATCCATGCCCAGCACTTCCAGCCTGTCCTCCATGGCTGAGTCCAGCACCATCTCCGAGTCGGTCTCCATGCCCAGATCTTCCAGCCCGACCTCCACAGCGGAGTCCAGCACCATCTCCAAGTCTGTCTCTACGCCCAGTATTTCTAGGTTGACCTCCACCGCTGAGGCAAGCACCATCTCCGAGTCCGACTCCACACCCAGCGCTTCTAGCCTTACCTCCACTGCTGAGGCCAGCTCTGTCTCTGAGTTCATCTCCATGCCCAGTGGTTCCAGCCCGACCTCTGCGAATGAGGGAAGAACCGTCTCTGAGCCCATCTCCATGCCCAGCAGTTACAGCCCGACCGCCATAGCTGAGGCGAGCACTGTGTCTGAGTCCATCTCCATGCCCAGCCCTTCCAGCCCGACCTCCACCGCCGAGGCCAGCACCATCACACAGCCAGCGGTCTCTGAATTCACCACCACTCAGACAACCGTGACATTGGTTCCTCCTCATCCAAATGGTACTGAATTCACAAGTACAGACACTACCATGGCAAGCTCTCCTTCTCTTCCAATTACAGAGACATCCACACACAATACGATAACACCCTCTTCCTTGCACACCACAATGGAAACGAGCAACAGTGAGACAACCTCAGCAACATTTTCTCCACCACCAACGGTGACCAACTCTTCCACCCAGAGCACCTTCTTGACTTCTGTCTCTCACACAACCCTTTCTGAAACCACCTCCATTGAAACGACTCTGGCAACAACGGTTTCTGCTCCTGCCTCAACAGAACTCACCAACAGTGAGACTACTTTGTCAACAACACCCTCTGTGCCTGCTGGGTCTGAAACATCCACCAGCGAGACAGCGGTGACAAGAGCTACTCAATCTGCAGTTGTATCAACATCTTCCAGGGAGATAACAACGAGTGTCTCTCTCCCAACAGTACCTGAAACTTTCACCAGTGAAACAACCCTAACAACGACTTCTCTTCCCACTACCTTTAGTGAATATACAAAAAGTGAGATTTCCATGACAACCTCCCTTCCGGTCCTGAGCACAGCCAAAATTTCCACAAGGGAGGAAAGTCTGATGACTTCTTCCCAGTCAACTGTGACAGCATCATCCAGTGAAAGTGCCATAAGGACGAGTGTTACACAGCCAGCTGTGTCTGAATTCACCACCAATGAGACAACCGTGACATTGGTTCCTCCTCATCCAACTGGTACTGGATTCACAAGTAGGGAGACTACCAGGGCAAGCTCTCCTTCTCTTCCAATGACAGAGACATCCACACACAATGCCATAACACCTTCTTCAGTGCACACCACAATGGAAACAAGCAACAGTGAGACAACCTCAGCAACATCCTCTCCACCGCCAACGGTGACGAGCTCTTCCACCCAGAGCACCTTCTTGACTTCTGTCTCTCACACAACCCTTTCTGAAACCACCTCCATTGAAACGACTCTGGCAACAACGGTTTCTGCTCCTGCCTCAACAGAACTCACCAACAGTGAGTCTACTTTGTCAACAACACTCTCTGTGCCTGCTGGGTCTGAAATATCCACCAGCGAGACAGCGGCGACAAGAGCTACTCACTCTGCAGTTGTATCAACATCTTCCAGGGAGATAACAGCAAGTGTCTCTCTCCCAACACTACCTGAAACTCTCATCAGTGAGACAACCCTAACAACGACTTCTCTTCCCCCTACTGTTAGTGAATATACAAAAAGTGAGACTCCCATGACAACCTCCTTTCCAGTCCTGAGCACTGAATCTGTCCCCTCGCCCAGCGCTTCGAGCCTGACCTCCACAGCCGAGTCCAGCACCATCTCCACGTCTGTCTCTATGCCCAGTATTTCTAGGCCAACCTCCAGTGCCGAGGCCAGCACCGTCTCTGAGTCTGTCTCTACACCCAACGCTTCCAGTCCGACTTCAACGGCCGAGTCCAGCACCATCTCCGAGTTGGTCTTCACCCCCAGCAGCTCCAGCCTGACCTCCATGGCCAAGACCAGCACCGTCACTGAGTCTGTCTCTACGCCCAGTATTTCTAGGACAACCTCCACGGCCGAGGCCAGCACTGTCTCTGAGTCCGTCTCCTCGCCTAGAGCTTCCATCCCAACCTCCCCAGAGCAGGCCAGCACCATCTCTGAGCCTGTCTTGACACCCAGCGGTTCCAGCCCGACCTCGACAGCTCAGGCCAGCACTGTCTCTGAGTCCGTCTCCAAGCCCAGCGGTTCCAGCCCGTCCTCCGCGGCCGAGGCCAGCACCGTCTCTGAGTCTGTCTCCATACCCTTGGTTTCCAGCCTGACCTCGACGGCCAAGGGCAGCACCATCTCAGACTCCGTCTCCACGGCCAGCCCTTTTAGCCCTACCTCCACAGCTGAGTCCAGCACCCTCTCCGAGTCTGTCTCCATGCCCAGCAGTTCCACCCCGACCTCTGCGGCTGAAGGCAGAACTGTCTCTGAGCCCGTCTCCATGCCCAGCAGATACAGTCCGACCTCCACGGCCGATGCCAGCGCCGTGTCCGAGTCCGTATCCATGCCCAGCCCTTCCAGCCCGACCTCCACCGCCGAGGCCAGCACCGTCACACAGCCAGCAGTTTCTGAATTCACCACCAATGAGACAACCGTGACATTGGTTCTTCCACATCCAACTGGCACTGAATTCACAAGTAGGGAGACTACCATGGCAAGCTCTCCTTCTCTTCCAATGACAGAGACATCCACACACAATGGGATAACATCCTCTTCTGTGCACACCACAATGGAAACAAGCAACAGTGAGACAACCTCAGCAACATCCTCTCCACCGCCAACGGTGACGAGCTCTTCCACCCAGAGCACCTTCTTGACTTCTGTCTCTCACACAACCCTTTCTGAAACCACCACCAATGAAACAACTCTGGCAACAAGGGTTTCTGCTCCTGCCTCAACAGAACTCACCAACAGTGAGACTACTTTTTCAACAACACCATCTGTGCCTGCTGCATCTGAAACATTCACAAGTGAGACAGCGGCGACAAGAGCTACTCAATCTGCAGTTGTATCAACAACTTCCAGGGAGATAACAGCAAGTGTCTCTCTCCCAACACTACCTGAAACTCTCACCAGTGAGACAACCCTAACAACGACTTCTCTTCCCACTACCTTTAGTAAATATACAAAAAGTGAGACTCCCATGGCAACCTCCCTTCCGGTCCTGAGCACTGAATATGTATCCATGCCCAGCACTTCCAGCCTGTCCTCCATGGCTGAGTCCAGCACCATCTCCGAGTCGGTCTCCATGCCCAGATCTTCCAGCCCGACCTCCACCGCTGAGGCAAGCACCATCTCCGAGTCCGTCTCCACGCCAAGCGCTTCCAGGTCTACCTCAACGGCTGAAGCCAGCACAGTCTTTGAGTCTGTCTCCACGCCCAGCGCTTCCAGACCGAGTTCTATGACCACGGGCAGCACCGTCTCTGAGCCCGTCTCCAAGCCCAGCGCTTCCAGCTCGTCCTCCACGGCCGAGGCCAGCACCGTCTCCGAGTCTGTCTCTACGCCCAGTATTTCTAGGCTGACCTCCACTGCCGAGGCCAGAACCATTTCTGAGTCTGTCTCCACACCCAGCGCTGCCAGCCCGACCTCCACCGCTAAGGCCAGCACCATCACACAGCCACCGGTCTCTGAATTCACCACCAATGAGACAACCATGACATTAGTTCCTCCTCATCCAAATGGTACTGAATTCACAAGTACAGACACTACCATGGCAAGCACTCGTTCTCTTCCAATGACAGAGACATCCACACACAATGCGATAACACCTTCTTCAGTGCACACCACAATGGAAACAAGCAACAGTGAGACAACCTCTGCAACATCCTCTCCACCGCCAACGCTGACCACCTCTTCCACCCAGAGCACCTTCTTGACTTCTGTCTCTCACACAGCCGTTTCTGAAACCACCTCCAGTGAAACAACTGTGGGAACAGTGGTTTCTGTTCCAGGTAGCAGCAGTCCTCCTGCAAACCCCACTGGTGCTAGAACTACTAGGGGTGAGTTTTGGGCTCTTTATGAATAGCTTGGTTCTGGGAGCAGGGTGTGGGGCAGTGGAGTGGGGTCTGAGGAGCCCCTGAATCGTATTCCTCATTTTACTACTGACTGGCACGATGTGGTCCCCAATCTTGGGGTCCCTGTATAACCAACCAGCCCAGCGCATAAGTGGCTCCATCTCTTTGCCGGGCGAGGTGTCCCTTTATAAAGAGCCTCTGTGCCCCATCCCAGGCAGCCCCTGGGAGCGGTGTCAGCACAAACAGCTGCTGTGACTCGTTGCTGTGACTTTTCTCCTTCTCTCCTGAAGCCGGCTCCACCACGCCAGCCCCCATGCAGTGCCAGAACAACGGGACGCTGCAGGGGACCCAGTGCTCCTGTCGCCCAGCCTTTACGGGCCAGAGCTGTGATGTGCTGAGAGACAGCATCTCCATAGGTGAGTCCCCCTCTGGGGCTACTTACCCCTTTCCAGCCTCCCGAGTGCATACGCCAGCCTGCCCCCTCGCCCTGAAATGTGGACTCTGATTCCCCGACTCCTGGCTCCAAGGAGGTATCTGTCTCCTTTGCTGGTGTCATTGGGTGCCTTCCCTGGGCACCCTTCTGATGTGCCCGTGCATTCCCTGGAGCCCAGTTGTATCCTGTGCTTATCCCTCCACACTCCCCCACACTCCAAACTTGGAGCAGTTCTGTCCCACTGAATCATCCAGCACTCAGGAGTCCAGTGACCACAGCAAAGCAAGACTAGCTTCAAAATCAGGAGACCTAAAAAATATATCGCCCGTGTTCAGAGACTCCTGGAGGTTTGAGTCCAGAAGGGACCATCCAAGCCCGATGACTAAAGTGTGTCCGGTTCTTTGCATTTGCCATCTGGGTTTTGGGTTTCATGGGAGCTGTGTTTTCAAGCTTCCCACTGCGGCCTGGAGAGGTTTGTTCAGTGGAAGGCGAGTTTCTTCTGTAACCCATGGGACTCTGGGGCCCAGGGGGTTGTCAGGAACCAACTTGCCACGAGCGCCGGCCACACCGCCTGAGGTGTGCTCCATCGGAGGGTGCTCCGTGAGTCACCCCTTTGTTTCCTGCTGGCAGTTGATGTTGTGGCAGTGATCAACGTCAGCGTGGAGGTGGTGAATGCGGTCTTCAACCTGAGCCTGGAGAACCGGAGCTCCCCTGACTTCAAAGCTTTTGAGATCCTATTTCAGAGTCAGGTGAGGGAGATAAGGGCCCACATTGTGGGGCGGGGAGCTCACTCATGATCAAGGTCGAAGAGAAGGGTGCAAAGGCGGGGGTATGGGGGTTTTGAGGCTCTCGTGAATGTGGTTGTGATGATCTGCTGGGGTCCCCAGAACTGCGAGCCCCGTGTTCCCCCTCTCGGTCTCCACAGGTGAGAGCTTTGCTGGTGATAGGCTGGGGGCGGGGGGGGGTGTCAGTCCCCGACCACGCCAGCCCAAACTTCACCTGGCCAGGAATGATCAGTGAACTCCAGGTCCCGAGGGAACGTGTCCAGCCAGAGGTGGATTAAAGTTTGATGGGGCCCTGGGACAGAGCAGTGGGGACCCCTCACTACCTCTTCTGCCTGCGAACCCGCCCATGGCCCCACCCCATTCTGCCCCTTGTGCTACAGCCACTCCCTGTTCCACCCACAGTCCCGCCCTTTCCGCTGCCACACTGCAGTTCTGTAGCCCGTTTGCCCCCCCCCCCACTGCGTCCGCAAGACCAGAGAAGTCTGTGCCTGGCCCCGGGCTCACAGTGGGCAGTGAATGCTCCCCCAGCCTTGAGCCCATGGCAGGGAGCCAGAGCTCCTCCAGTCCTGGGTCCGCAGCCAGGGTCCAGGCACTGGGGCTTCCCCCACCACCCGGCACTTCTGCTGGGGAGAGGCGTCGGGTCGCATGGCTCCCATTTTTCCAGGGCCCCCCATTTGGCCGGGGCCCTGTCAGCCTAGTGGCTAATACACCTTTGTGTCCTGCCCCTCCCTGCCCTCGTGCCCACCAGACTTCATTCCCTTCGGATTAACAGGAATCATAGAATATCAGGGTTGGAAGGGACCTCAGGAGGTCATCTAGTCCAACCCCCTGCTCAAAGCAGGACCTAATCCCAACTAAATCATTCCAGCCAGGGCTTTGTCAAGCCTCACCTTGAAAACCTCTAAGGAAGGAGATTCCACCACCTCCCTAGGTAACCCATTCCAGTGCTTCACCACCCTCCTAGTGAAATAGTGTTTCCTAATATCCAACCTAGACCTCCCCCACTGCAACTTGAGACCATTGCTCCTTGTTCTGTCATCTGCCACCACTGAGAACAGCCGAGCTCCATCCTCTTTGGAACCCCCCTTCAGGTAGCTGAAAGCAGCTATCAAATCCCACCTCATTCGTCTCTTCTGCAGACTAAACAATGCCCCTACTTATACAGCCCCAAATGCTCTAAGTCTTCTTGGAAACAAGGGCACACTGTTGACTCATGTCCAGCTTCTCGTCCACTGTAACCCCTAGGTCCTTTTCTGCAGAACTGCTGCCTAGCCACTCGGTCCCTAGTCTGTAGCTGTGCATGGGATTCTTCCGTCCTAAGTGCAGGACTCTGCACTTGTCCTTGTTGAACCTCATCAGATTTCTTTTGGCCCAATCCTCTAATTTGTCTAGGTCCCTCTGTATCCGATCCCTACCCTCTAGTGTATCTACCACTCCTCCCAGTTTAGTGTCATCTGCAAACTTGCTGAGAGTGCAGTCCACGCCATCCTCCAGATCATTAATGAAGATATTGAACAAAACTGGCCCCACGACCGACCCTTGCGGTACTCGGCTTCATACCAGCTGCCAACTAGACATGGAGCCATTGATCACTACCCGTTGAGCCTGACGATCTAGCCAGCTTTCTATCCACCTTATAGTCAATTAATCCAGCCCATACTTCTTTAACTTGGCGGCAAGAATACTGTGGGAGACCGTATCAAAAGCTTTGCTAAAGTCAAGGAATAACACATCCACTGCTTTCCCCTCATCCACAGACCCAGTTATCTCCTCATAGAAGGCAATTAGGTTAGTCAGGCATGACTTGCCCTTGGTGAATCCATGCTGACTGTTCCTGATCACTTCCCTCTCCACTAAGTGCTTTAGAATTGATTCCTTGAGGACCTGCTCCATGATTTTTCCAGGGACTGAGGTGAGGCTGACTGGCCTGTAGTTCCCCGGATCCTCCTCCTTTCCTTTTTCAGTGAACATCAGCTGGTTCACTGAGCGGGGCTTGGCCGGGCTCTGGCCCTAGTGCCGAGCTGGGTTACAGTGAAAGGAAAGACATTTATTAACAAAAGGTGTCAGTTTGACACAGTCCTTGATGACATTTCCGGACCAACTCAGATGGGATATGTGGCTCAGAAGTCCCCGTCCCATATCCCCTCAGTTCCAGGGAACGTGCCCAGTGGATAGCAATGCAAAGTCAGTGGGTAAATTGAGGCACATGGGTGTGGGTCATAAAAATACTATTGCAATTCCCGCCTTCATGACAGGCACCCTGCCGCACAGGGGGAGAGGTTCTCTGGGGATGGGCTTTCTGCTGCATGGGTGGAGGAGACCTGTGATGAAACACCCCTTGTTCTTGGCTGAGAGCTTTGTTTCTTTTCCAGACTGAGAAGATCTACGGTGAGATCCCCCAGTACCAGGGGCTGGAGATCATTTCACTGAGGTAAGAGGCTGGGGTGGCAAGAGGACCCCCAGAACCACAGTCCTGCTCCCCCTGTGCTCTGGGCGGTCCAGGTATCCTGGGGGCTTGATTCCAACCATGGTGGTGGCTCCGCTGGGACATCAGGGTTCTGTCCAAGCAAAACCCTCGTTGGAGGCCCCCTTGGAGCGAGAGCATGTGGCCGCCTCCGCTCGGCCCTCGTTCCCCGGCGCTGACGTTGGCTCCTCTCCTCCCCCACAGAAACGGCAGCATCATTGTGGATCACGAGATCTTTTTGGCTGTGCCATATTCCAGCTACAACAGCACGTACACGGAAGCCGTCAGCAACGTCAGAGACCACCTGGTCCACAGCAACTGCACATCCAATGACACAGGTGACGTGCTAACTCAATGTCCCGAGCCGTGCCCCTGATGGCCCCATGGGACACACCATGCCAGGGACCCCTTCCACACATTAGGGGCCAGAACATCCCGCTGGCCAAAAACTATCCGCTGAAAGGCTTGGTCTGATGGCAAATGGCTCCTTTCAACAAGAAACTGAAATGCTCCAGTTTTTGTCTGTGTTGGAAAATTGGTATATTGGAGGGCAACTGTTTTTTGACACCAAAAAAAGGCCCTTTACAACAGCCAACATTTTTAAGCACATTTTTTGACAGAAGCAAGAAACCAATTTTGCTCTCTTCAAAACTTTTCTAGGCATGGGGATGAATTTCCCACCCAGCTGTGATTCTGGGTGAGAACTCCCCCCTCTCCTGCCTCCAGCTCATAGGTCTAAACACGCACCAACCTGGGCCCAGATCCCCCCCCAAAAAACACAGACGCTGCAACTCACATTTGGGTCTCCCTCTCTCTTGTTTTCAGACAAATTGTGCTTTAAACCTGGAGCCACACACGTCAACTCGGTAAATCTGAACATAGCAGGTAAGACCCAGAGCCTCTGTCTCCTCCCGTCACCCACTTCCCGTCACTCCCAGTATAACTCCAGGTGTCTGTCCTGTAGGTTTGTAAGGTCAGAGCCGCAGCTGGTGCGAACTTGCATCACAGCTCAATCAATGCGAATGGATTCACAGCAGATTCACACCAGCTAAGGGTCTGGCCGGCAGATGCAAGGACCCCAGTGATCTTTGCGTCTGGCTGAGCTAGTGCAGAGCGTTTGGAGACACACAGTCTCAATTTAAAGGCTCTGGGAATCCAGCAGCTCCACGGAGAAGCCGTTCCGGCCGCCATGTGCATGTTCTGTGCAGTGTGAATCGGTCTAGCCGCAGCTCCCAGGCGTTAGATGCCTTCTCCCCTGTAGCCTGGGATCCGGTCACTCTCTGGGACCGGTTACCGTTCTGGAGGGTCCCTTGGGACACGTCTGGCTGAGCAGCGTCTGAGCATCCAGGGAGGAGGTGGGAGGCGGGTTGGTTTCCTGCGGTATTTACCTGCCTCGGCTTTCGCCCCCCTCTCCCTAGCGGTGTGCCAGAATAGCTCTGACGTTCCCACGGCGTACCAGAAATATTACTTCCCGCTCAACGTGAACAACACGCTGAGGTGCGTCTCCAACTGCAGCAGCCACAGCCCCTACGGCCCCTTCTGCAAAGCAGGGGAGCAGTGCTACCTCGGGGCGCAGGGACCCCAGTGCCGGTGAGTCACACACCTCCCCAAAGGGGGCTGCTCCGCTGCTGGAGCTCTAGACGTCTTCCCTCCCTGCTGCCGTATCCCGTGAGCTCATCAGCTCTCCAAAGCCAGGCAGGGCAGGGGATGGTCTCCTCTCTGGGTCACTGCTGACCCCAATGCCTCAGCATGGTGGTAACGGGGGGCTCTGTGCTGCAAGAAGTGGGGAGCCTGAGCTGTGGGAAGTGGGGGGCACAGCAGGGGGTGCTCTCCCCTGGCAGGCGGGGCTGGCCCCAGGGCGGCGCTAGGGGGCGCTGTGCGGCAGGGAGCGGGGCGGGGGGCTCAGCAGGGGGCGCTCTCCCCTGGCAGGCGGGGCTGGCCCCAGGGTGGCGCTGTGGGGCGGGGAGCGGGGTGGGGGGGCTCAGCAGGGGGCGCTCTCCCCTGGCAGGCGGGGCTGGCCCCAGGGCGGCGCTAGGGGGCGCTGTGCGGCAGGGAGCGGGGCGGGGGGCTCAGCAGGGGGCGCTCTCCCCTGGCAGGCGGGGCTGGCCCCAGGGCGGCGCTAGGGGGCGCTGTGTGGCAGGGAGCGGGGCGGGGGGCTCAGCAGGGGGCGCTCTCCCCTGGCAGGCAGGGCTGGCCCCAGGATGGTGCTAGGGGGTGCTGTGCGGCAGGGAGCGGGGCGGGGGGCTCAGCAGGGGGCGCTCTCCCCTGACAGGCGGGGCTGGCCCCTGGGCGGCGCTAGGGGGCGGTGTGCGGCAGGGAGCGGGGCGGGGGGCTCAGCAGGGGGCGCTCTCCCCTGGCAGGCAGGGCTGGCCCCAGGGTGGTGCTGTGGGGCGGGGAGCGGGGCAGGGGGGCTCAGCAGGGAGTGCTCTCCCCTGGCAGGCGGGGCTGGCCCCAGGGCGGCGCTAGGGGGCGCTGTGCGGCAGGGAGCGGGGCGGGGGGCTCAGCAGGGGGCGCTCTCCCCTGGCAGGCGGGGCTGGCCCCAGGGCGGCGCTAGGGGGGCGCTGTGTGGCAGGGAGCGGGGCGGGGGGGGCTCAGCAGGGAGTGCTCTCCCCTGGCAGGCGGGGCTGGCCCCAGGGTGGCCCTAGGGGGCGCTGTGCGGCAGGGAGCGGGGCGGGGGGCTCAGCAGGGGGCGCTCTCCCCTGGCAGGCAGGGCTGGCCCCAGGGCGGCGCTAGGGGGCGCTGTGGGGCAGGGAGCGGGGCGGGGGGCTCAGCAGGGAGCACTCTCCCCTGGCAGGCAGGGCTGGCCCCAGGGCGGCGCTAGGGGGCGCTGTGGGGCAGGGAGTGGGGTGGGGGGCTCAGCAGGGGGCGCTCTCCCCTGGCAGGCAGGGCTGGCCCCAGGATGGTGCTAGGGGGCGCTGTGGGGCAGGGAGCGGGGCGGGGGGGCTCAGCAGGGGGTGCTCTCCCCTGGCAGGCAGGGCTGGCCCCAGGGCGGCGCTAGGGGGTGCTGTGCGGCAGGGAGCGGGGCGGGGGGTACAGTAGGGGGCGCTCTCCCCTGGCAGGCAGGGCTGGCCCCAGGGCGGCGCTAGGGGGTGCTGTGCGGCAGGGAGCGGGGCGGGGGGCTCAGCAGGGGGCGCTCTCCCCTGGCAGGCGGGGCTGGCCCCAGGGCGGCGCTAGGGGGCGGTGTGCGGCAGGGAGCGGGGCGGGGGGCTCAGCAGGGGGCGCTCTCCCCTGGCAGGCGGGGCTGGCCCCAGGGCGGCGCTAGGGGGCGCTGTGGGGCAGGGAGCGGGGCGGGGGGCACAGCAGGGGGCGCTCTCCCCTGGCAGGCGGGGCTGGCCCCAGGGCGGCGCTAGGGGGTGCTGTGCGGCAGGGAGCGGGGCTGAGGGGGCTCAGCAGGGAGTGCTCTCCCCTGGCAGGCGGGGCTGGCCCCAGGGCGGCGCTAGGGGGCGCTGTGCGGCAGGGAGCGGGGCGGGGGGCTCAGCAGGGGGCGCTCTCCCCTGGCAGGTGGGGCTGGCCCCAGGGCGGCGCTAGGGGGGTGCTGTGTGGCAGGGAGCGGGGCGGGGGGGGGCTCAGCAGGGAGTGCTCTCCCCTGGCAGGCGGGGCTGGCCCCAGGGCAGCGCTAGGGGGCGCTGTGGGGCAGGGAGTGGGGTGGGGGGCTCAGCAGGGGGCGCTCTCCCCTGGCAGGCAGGGCTGGCCCCAGGATGGTGCTAGGGGGCGCTGTGGGGCAGGGAGCGGGGCTGGGGGGCTCAGCAGGGGGTGCTCTCCCCTGGCAGGCAGGGCTGGCCCCAGGGCGGCGCTAGGGGGTGCTGTGCGGCAGGGAGCGGGGCGGGGGGCACAGCAGGGGGCGCTCTCCCCTGGCAGGCAGGGCTGGCCCCAGGGCAGTGCTAGGGGGCGCTGTGGGGCAGGGAGCTGGGCTGGGGGGGCTCAGCAGGGAGTGCTCTCCCCTGGCAGGCAGGACTGGCCCCAGGGCGGCACTAGGGGGTGCTGTGCGGCAGGGAGCGGGGCGGGGGGCACAGCAGGGGGCGCTCTCCCCTGGCAGGCAGTGCTGGCCCCAGGGCAGTGCTAGGGGGCGCTGTGGGGCAGGGAGCTGGGCTGGGGGGGCTCAGCAGGGAGTGCTCTCCCCTGGCAGGTGGGGCTGGCCCCAGGGTGGCACTAGGGGGCGCTGTGGGGCAGGGAGCGGGGCGGGGGGCTCAGCAGGGGGCGCTCTCCCCTGGCAGGCAGTGCCGGGTCCAGTGGGATGCTAGGGGGTGCTACAAGGAGGGGGAACTCAGCAGGGGGTGCTCTCCCATGGCAGGCAGTGTTTACCACAGTGCCCCAGCACGGTGCCAGGCGGGGTTGCACTGCAGCGACATGGGGCGGGTGACTCAGCAGGAGTCCATTGGAAAAACATTATCTGTAATTGGTTACATGAATGATGACACCACGGTAATTTTCCCCGCTTAGTGAGCTGACCACGACAGTAGCAGGGACCCAGTCAACAACAACAACAACAACTGAGTTCACAGCAAGTGAGACAGCACACAGCACAGCAGTTCAGTCCAGCGCAGAGACACCGAGTTCAGACACTGCTCCGGTCCCAACTACGTCTGTATCCACCACAGAGAGAAGCACACACACCAGTTCTTCAGAGACAGCTACAGGAGAAAGTCTGATGACGGCTTCTCAGTCTACTCTGACAGCATCGTCCAGTGAAAGTCCCCTAAGGACGACTGTCACACAGCCAGCGGTCTCTGAAGTCACCTCCAATGAGACAACCGTGACATTGGTTCCTCCACATCCAACTGGTACTGAATTCACAAGTAGGGAGACTACCATGGCAAGCTCTCCTTCTCTTGCAATGACAGAGACATCCACACACAATCCCATAACACCTTCTTCAGCGCACACCACAGTGGAAACAAGCAACAGTGAGACAACCTCGGCAACATCCTCTCCACCGCCAACGGTGACCAGCTCTTCCACGCAGAGCAGCTTCTTGACTTCTGTCTCTCACACAACCCTTTCTGAAACCACCACCAATGAAACGACTCTGGCAACAACGGTTTCTGCTCCAGCTTCAACAGCATTTACCAACCGTGGAACAACATTGTCAACAACGCCTTCTGTGTCCGCTACATCTGAAACATCCACTAGTGAGACAGCGGTGACAAGAGCTACTCACTCTGCAGTTGTATCAACATCTTCCAGGGAGATAACAACCAGTGTCTCTCTCTCAACACTACCTGAAACTTTCACCAGTGAGACAACCCTAACAACGACTTTTCTTCCCCCTACTTTTAGTGAATATACAAAAAGTGAGACTCCCATGGCAACCTCCCTTCTGGTCCTGAGCACAGCCGAAATTTCCACAAGGGAGGAAAGTCTGACAACGGCTTCCCAGTCTACTCTGACAGCATCGTCCAGTGAAAGTCCCATGAGGACGACTGTCACACAGCCAGCGGTCTCTGAATTCACCTCCAATGAGACAACCATGACATTGGTTCCTCCCCATCCAACTGATACTGAATTCACAAGTACGGAGACTACCATGGCAAGCTCTCCTTCTCTTCCAGTGACAGAGACATCCACACACAATGTGATAACATCTTCAGTGCACACCACAATGGAAAGAAGCAACAGTGAGACAACCTCAGGAACATCCTCTCCACCGCCAACGGTGACCTTCTCTTCCACGCAGAGCACCTTCTTGACTTCTGTCTCTCACACAACCCTTTCTGAAACCACCACCAATGAAACGACTCTGGCAACAACAGTTTCTGCTCCAGCTTCAACAGCATTTACCAACCGTGAAACAACATTGTCAACAACACCTTCTGCGTCCGCTACATCTGAAACATCCATCAGCGAGACAGCCTTAACAACAGCTACTCGCTCTCCAGTTGTAACAACATCTTCTACTGAGAGTATCATAACGACAAACGTGTCACACACAACACTTCCTGAATTCCTTACCAGTGCCACACCCCCGATGACAACTCCTCCAGATCAGACTTTTACAGAATTCTCAGGCAGTGAGACTACCATGGCAACTAGTTTTCCTGTACAAACTATAGCAAAATCTACCCATGCTGAGACCACAATATCAACAACTCTCTCTGTACCTGTTACACTTGAAATCTCCACACTTGAGACAAACTCTACAACGGCCACCTCCCAACCAGCTCTGACCACCCCTTCCACTCAGAGCCCTTCAGTGACGTCTCTCTCCCACACAACTGTGTCTGAGTCCACCAGAAAGGAGACAACTTTGGCAGGAAGCACTGTAAAGACAACTGAGCGCTATTCAACCATATCTGAAGTCCCCACTAATGAAACAACACTCACAACAAGTCTTCCCCAGCCAACAGTTACTGAATTCACAAGGTCTTCCACGCTCTCTGTGACAGCTACAGCAGAAAGCTCCACCAGTGAGAGAAATTTGACAAAAGTCACATCCCAGCCTACTGTAGTGACATCTTCCACGGAGAGTACCACAATGACATCTGTGTCCCATACAACCGTACCTGAATTCACCAGCAATAAGACAACCGTGACATTGGCCCCTCTCCATCCAACTCGTACTGAATTCACAAATACTGAGAGTATAGGAGTAACAACTCTTTCTGTCCCTAACACAGAGGAATTCAGCAGCCGACAGACAACTTTGACAACAGTCTCTCCTCAGCCGACTGTGACCACATCTTCCGCCGAGTCTACAGTAAAGACAAAAGAGTCCTATCCAACCATATCCTCATCCACCACCAACGAGACCATCCTGGCAACAACACTTTTCTACTCAAGTCCTCCGGCATCCACCCACAATGAGACACTGCCAGTGACAACCCATTTTGTTCCAAGTCCAACCAAATCCACCACCCATGAGAAAACGTTGGTGACGACAGTTTCTTTGCCTACCGCCGCAGGGTCCACCTCTGGCATCTCTAGCACAATGATGACTTCAGAGCCAGCAACAAGTGAAGTGTCTTCTACAAGGTCAATGGCTCCTCCTCTTTCCGTCTCGACAGGTTCTTCGGTTCCCACGAGGAAACCCAGCACCGTGACCAGCCATGTGACTCAGACTCAGTCTAGCAGCACGAGTACTTCCATGACTGTGCTAACCAAAATCCCAGAGACAAGCAGCCACCCCGCAAACACCACTGGCACCACAACCACTGCGGGTGAGTTGTGGGTTTCTATGGGGAGCAGGGTTCAATGAGAGAGATAGGGGCAGCAGACTGGGAGCCCTAGAGTCTATTCCTGGCTCAGCCACTTACCAGCACTACGAGGCCCCTGATCTCAGTCGGGGCAGGTGCAGTGCCCAGCACCATGGGGTCCTCATTACAGTTTGGGGCATGCAGGGGCTACTGTCACACACCAAAATGACATCATCCTTATCAGTGGTTAACTGGGATATGAAGCAAATTCCTGGCTAGAAACTTGTGGCAAACCATTACCATTTCCCACACTCAGCTCAGAGGTGGCTGCATCTCAGCACCAGGTGAGGGGTCCCTGTGTAACCTGCTGCCATGCTCCAGAGGTGGCTGCATCTCAGCATCGGAGGACGGGTCCCTTTCAGGTTTATATCCTCATTCAGTCCCATTTCTCTCTTTGCTCCCCTGAAGTTCCCGCCATAACGCTGGAGCCCCTGAGGTGCCAGAATGGAGGGACATCCCTTGCGAACAAGTGTCTCTGCTTGCCCGGATTTACAGGGGAGCAGTGTGAAACGGTGATGAACAACATCAACGTCGGTGAGTGGCTCTGGCCTCCCCCATCGCTCCGGGGGACCCTGTTGGACTGTCAGATCCCGAGCCTTAGCAGCTTGCTCCCAAGAGTTTGGTTCATGAACCCCTTTCCCGGGCTCACGGTCCTGTTGGCTGCGTCGGCAACCCTAGTGGCTTTACTGGGGTGTTTGTTGCTGCGGCCCGTGACTGACACTAGCCTTTTTTGCAATGGCACCGCACAAGCCAACAATGTGATGTGGGTGCAAAAAAGGCTAATATCAACCCAGGGTGTGTGAATGGGGGAGGGTTCATCCTGCCCTGTTGGTGCCAGTGAGCCCCCAGCTGGGGGGCTGTGGCCAGCTCTGGGCACATTAGGGGAGCTGGGGGCAAACTGGGGAGTGGCCACTCAAAGGATGATCCAAGGGCTAAAAGCCCGACCTAGGGGGCAAGATTAAACCCAGGCGAGTTCAGCACAGAGGATGGGGGGACTTGAGCCCGGCCTGCAGGTCGGGGAAGGGCTGGTCTGAGGGGATGGGGTCAGTTGTTCTCTGGGCCCCCCGAAGGCAGGACAGGGAGCAAGGGGCTTAATTTGGAACAGGGCCAAGCTCGGTTGGGTTTTTGGAAGCGCTTCCTGGCTCTCCGGGGAGCTCAGCTCCGGAACAGGCACCACGCTGGGATCCAGACTCATAATTACCCCCACCCCGATCTCACGGTGTTTAACCCGAGCCTGGCGAGCCCCCCCGGCCCCGGCTTGTGACCACTCGGGGCTGCTAATGCTGCGCTTTGTTTCCCGCTTGCAGATGTGGTGCCAGCGGAGATCAGTGTCACCGTGGTGGTGACGAACGTGAACTTCTCCGAAAGCATGGAGGATCCAACGTCCACAGCGTTCAAAGTGTTTGTGTCAATCTTCGTCAACCGGGTGAGGGAGACGGGACTCAGGAGCTGCCGGGAGCTTGGGGGGCAGGCACGGAGCTGTGGGTGAACGGGGAACTGCTGTAGTGGGGGCAGAGATGGGGTCTGGCGCGCCGCTGAGCGGGGAGATTGCAGGGTCTGTGGAGGCAGTCCCTCATTACATAGGGCCGCTGCGTCTCCTGGGGGCAGGGGCCCTGGTGCAATGCATTATGGGAGGGTTGGGGCTTTGGCGCGTGGGGGACGGCCCAGCTGCACAAGGTCCCTGGAGCCGGGTTGAGCCGTGGAAGGGCCAAGCCAGTCTAGGGGGAAGGAGCAACCACTGGGTTAGGGGAGCAGGGTCTCCGCTGGGCAGGGGGCAGCTGCTGCAGTGGGGCAGGGCCATGCACTGGGAAGGGGGCCGGGGCTCCACCGAGCAGGGGGAGCACTTTGCGTCCGCCATGCTGAGCCTGCTGTCTTGCAGATGGACCCGATCTACAGGCAGACGGTGCCCGGGTTCCTACGCATTGAGGTGATCCGGCTGAGGTGAGGCGCGGGGTCTGGGGGGGAGGGGAAGAGTTGCCAACTTTCTAGTCACACAAAATCAAACAGCCCCGTCCCTTCCCTGAGGCCCCACCCCTGCTCGCTCCATCCCCCCTCCCTCCATCGCTTGCTCTCCCCCACCCTCACTCACTTTCAATGGGCTGGGGTAGGGGGTTGGGGTGCAGGGGGGGCAAGGACTCCAGCTGGGGTTTGGACTCTGCGGTGTGGCAGGGGATGAGGTGTTTGGGGTGCAGGAGGGGGGCTGGGGCTGAGGGATTCAGAGTGGGAGGGGGTGTGGGTTCTTGCTGGGGGTGTGAGCTCTGGGGTGGGGCCGGGGATGAGGGGCTTGGAGTGCAGGAGGGGGCTGGAGCAGGAGGTTGGGGTGTTGGGGGGTGTGGGCTCCTGGAGGGAGTTTGGGGAGGGGAGGGCTCTGGGTTGGGGTGCAGGAGGGGTTCAGGGTGCGGGGTCCCTGCGGCGCTTTCCACTGCTTCCAGGAAGCTGCCACCTGGTCCCTGCAGCCCCTAGGCACATGGGCGGCCAGTGAGGCTCCGCACGCAGCCCGCTCCCCGAGGGCCAGCTCCGCAGCTCCCATTGGCCGGGAACCCTGACCAATGGGAGCTGTGGGGGCGACGCCTGCAGGTGCAAGGTCAGCGCATGGAGCCTCACTGGCCGCCCATGTGCCATGGGGCTGCAGGGACCTGATGGCTGCTTCCGGGAGCTGCGCTGTGCCCCAGGACAGGCAGGGACTAGCCTGCCTTAGCCCCACTGCACCGACGACTGGACTTTTAATGGCCTGGTTGGCGGTGCCGACCGGAGCTGCCAGGGTCCCCTTTCGACCGGGCCTTCCGGTTGGAACCCAGATGCCTGGCAACACTATGGGGGTGGGTGTTATACAGTGGCTCCCTGATGGCTTTTCTTCTCTCCTTCTCCACCTGCAGCAAGGGCAGCGTGGTGGTGGATCACCGCGTGGTCCTGGCCGTGCCCTACGCCAGCTACACCAGCACCTACACCCAGGCCGTGGCCAACATCGGCGCGCTGCTCGACGCCACCAATTGCACCAGCAGCTCGACCGCCTCCTCTCAGGGTCTGTACCGTGCCTCACCTGGCCAGCCGGTCCCCCTTTCACGGGCCAAGCACTGGCCAGCAGCTTTCTGGGTCGCCGTGAGGTGCCAGTTGCCCTGCAGACCCGGCGTCTCATCCCGTCCCTGCAGAGACTTGCATGCTGTCCCTGCCCTGTTTCCTGCATCTGTCTTGGGCTCCCAGGGGGCTCCAGCCAGCTGAGAGGGTCTCCAGAGCCCCTGGAGTGATGACAGAGACCCCCCCTTGCTCCGCTGCATCTGTCACACAGACCGGCTGGCCCCTTCTCCCTGCTCAGCCTCCAGCTGGGCCTGCCCCTCCTCCGCAGACACAGGCCCCCCAGGACCAGCGCTAGTGGCACCCCCATAGCTCACACCCGCCTGCTCCCGGAGCTCCAGCCTTGTGGCTGCTGGCCCAGCCCTGGGGTCCTCACCGCCCTGCCAGGCAGAAAGCAGCCAGGGTCCGTGCTGAGGGGCACGACTCATGGGTCTGGATCTTCTCTTTCAGCTCATTTGCAGGAATTGTGCTTCAGAGCCAACGCGACACACATCAACTCTGTTGCCCTGACGACAGCAGGTGAGAAGCAGCCTCGGAGAGTGGGGGGTGGGGACCATCCAGCCTGACCCCCGGGTCCATTAGAAGAACCTTGCACCTCATCTGTGACATGGGTGGAGACTCCGCCACGGTCTCTGGGAAATTCCTCCCCCGCTTCATTACCAGAACCTCCGGACTTCTGGCCCTTCGTGGGTCAGACCACACGCCCCAGGCCTTTTAAGGCTTCAAGCGACAGAGGCTCCACCACCGGGACTAGCAAGTTGGTTCCCCTGGTTAATTGGCCCTAGCGTCACAAATGTGGTGCCCTGTTTCCAGGCTCCAATTGTCTCACTTTGGCGTCCGGCCATTATGCCTGGAATGGAGCCGCGGGCGAAGCCTACGGAGTCACGAACAGCACAGAGCAGCCAGGATGGGAAATTTGGCCCAGAGATTTTCAAACCGGAAAGGAAAATGAGACCAATGTCATTGGCTGTTCGGGGTATTATGCTGGCCTCTAAAGAGAACTGATGAATGCGGATGTCAGATGCCCCCTTGTTTGCGTGTTAACACTGACACAGGCAGCAAATTCCAAACCGATGATAGCGGGGGGGGGGAAATGCCAGATTAGCCGGTGGAACTCACTGCCACAAGGTCTGCCTGAGGCCAAGTAGCGTTGGCCGGAAAGTGGAAATCCCATCCCATACAAAATGTCACGTAACTGGGGGGAACGGAAATATGCTGCACTGGGAGGAAAGGTCAAGGGGTGACATTTTATACAGGGAGGATGTTCAAGAAAAAGAATCCCAGTGCGGGAGACCCAGAACGAAATGGTCCCGCTGCCTCCAGTGGCCTGGGAAGGCTTGTATCCCCACCTGTCAGCTCCTGGGGGCGGCACGCGGGGCCTGGAGACCTCAGGACGGACCTGGAGCCCCAGCGTGTTTTCCTGCCGCCTTTGTGGGGGATGCCCATGCTGACACGCTCCGGCCCTGTCTCCCCAGGTGTGTGCCTGCACAACTCGACCATCAGCCCATCCTACCAGAAATACTTCCTGCCTGTCAACGTCTCGGGGGAGCTGATGTGCGTCTCCAACTGCAGCATCCACCACCCCGACACATACACCTGCAATGGCCGGGGGTACTGCTACATCCAGCCAGGGGGACCCACCTGCTAGTGAGTGTCACCGCCCAGGGGGGCATGGGGAACCCAGCTGCGGCTGGGGAGGGGGACAGAGCCCGGCTGCAGTACCTGGGCACCAAGAACCCACGGCTGGTCCAAACACCACCCTCTGGAGTGGCAAAAAATGGGGGTGTGGGTCACCGGGGCACAGGGCTGGTCACCCTCCTCTTCAGTATTTGCTCCAGGGGAGTGTTGGGCAGACTCAGGTCAGGGCTGAGACTCGGCACTGGGGCTGGGACCATCCCTTACTGACTGGGGTCAGGGGTCCCTTTCCCACACTTCCGACATCAGAACCCCTCTACCCCTGCTCTAACCCCCTAGGCCCCTCCCCTTCCCAGAGCCAGGGAGAGAACCCATGAGTCCTGGCTCCCAGTCCTCCTGCTCTAACCCACCAGCCCCCACGCCCCTCCCAGAGCTGGGAGAGAACCCAGGCGTCCTGGCTCCCAGCCCCCCCTGCTCTAACCCACCAGCCCCCACTCCCCTCCCAGAGCCGGGAGAGAACCCAGGAGTCCTGGCTCCCAGCCCCCCCGGTCTAACCCACCAGCTCCCACTCCCCTCCCAGAGCCGGGGAGAGAACCCAGGAGTCCTGGCTCCCAGCCCCCCCTGCTCCAACCCCCCAGCCCCCACTCCCCTCCCAGAGCCAGGGAGAGAACCCAGGCGTCCTGGCTGCATCACAGTCCTGATGGCCTCCCCTTCTCTCGGCAGCTGCCAGCACTCAGACTGGTACTGGTTCACGGGCAATCACTGCGAACAAGTTGTGAGCAAGGTGGGCGTGGCAGTGGGGGTGGCACTCGGCCTGGCCATGCTGCTGCTGGTGATTCTCATCCTGGCCATCTGCCTCTGCTGGCGTCAGCACTGGAGCGGCAAGCACAGGTACAGGGGCAGGGCATGGAGTGGGTGGGGCCTGGGGAGGCACAGTGGAGCGGGATCTAGCCCATCCCTGACAGGGGTTTGTCTGACCTGCTCTTAAAAACCTCCAAGGACGATGATTCCACCACCTCCCTGGGCAATTTATTCCAGGGCTTAACCACCCTGCCAGTTAGGAAGTGTTTCCTGATGTCCAACCTAAACCTCCCTGTGACAGGTTGGGTCACAGAGACTCTCTTGGGACTGCCACCTGATGTTCTGAGACTACCTCTGAGTATAAAAAGTAGGATTTAAGTGGTTCCAAGTAATAACAGACAGAACAAAGTATGTTACCAAGCAAAATAAAACAAAATCACACAAGTCTAAGCCTAATACAGTAGGAAATGGAATACAGATGAAATCTCACCCTCAGAGATGTTCCAATCAGCTTCTTTCACAGACTAGACTCCTTCCTAGTCTGGGCCCATCCTTTCCCCTGGTGCCGTCCTTGTTCCAGCTCAGGTGGTAGCTAGGGGATTTCTCATGACTGCAGCCCCCTTTGTCCTGTTCCACCCCCTTTTATAGCTTTGGCACTAGGCGGGAATTCTTTGTCTCTCTGGGTCCCCACCCCTCCTTCTAAATGGAAAAGCACCAGGATTAAGATGGATTCCAGTACCAGGTGACGTGATCACCTGTCCTGTGAGACCCCAAGCCTTCATTCTTCCCGGCCTGACTCACAGGAAGGTTTGCAAGTAAACAGAGCCATCTACAACCAATTGTCCTGGTTACTGGTAGCCATCAAGATTCCAAACCACCATTATGGGCCCACACTTTGCATAATTACAATAGGATCTCAGAGTTATATTTTATATCTCCAGTTTCAGATACAAGAATGATACATTTATACAAATATGATGACCACACTCAGTAGATTATAAGCTTTGTAATGACACTTTACAAGAGACCTTTTGCATGAAGCATATTCCAGTTACATTATATTCACTCATTAGCATATTTTCATAAAATCATATGGAGTGCAACGTCACACTCCCTTGCTGCAATTTAAGCCTATTGTCTCTTGTCCTGTCCTGAGGGGTTAAGGAGAACTATTTACCTCCATCCTCCTCAAATAGATGGAGCTCCTGGAATCTCTCACTCGAAGACAGGTTTCTAATTCTTCTCCTGGCTCTTCTCTGACCCCTCTCCGATTTAATCACCATCCTGCTGGAACTGTGGGTGCCAGAACAGGCAACAGATGCTCAGATTCATGGATTGTAGTCTTTTCCCTTCCCTCCCCCTGCCCCATTCAAGTAGGGAAGGATTTCATAGAAGGGGAAACGGAGACACTGATTTCAGCCATGGTCGCACCCAGGCTTGGCACAGAGGGAAAACTACCTTTCTGACCCTACTCGATGGAAATCTCAGAAAATTCCCTGAAGTGAAAATCCCCCCTGAAATCTCAGTTTGGGGTTGTCACGGACTCACAGATTGTGCCCACTGTGGGGGGTGCCCCTTTCAGTGAGACAGCCCTTCTCAGGGGTCCACTCTCTCTCGGGGTCAGGCCCCACCACCTCTCTGAGCCTTAGCACACCTGTTTCTCGCCATGGGCCCCCTCAGGGAGTCCACTTGCTCTGGACCCCCCCAGGCCTCCACCCCCGAAGAGGTTGATGCAACCCTGTTCTCTAGCCTGGAGTGACTCTCAGCCAGCGTAACACAGGACGGTTTATTGAGGGTTGAACACAACACAGGAAACTCTCAGGGCCTCAGGCCTGGCCTCCCTCAGCCCAGCACACCCCAGTCTCTCTGCATCCAGGTGGGCTCTGCCTGCTCCCCCTCTCCAGCCCGGAGCCCCCCTGCTTCCCAGCTCGGCATCTGAGATCCCTGGCCCCAGGCCCCCCCTCGGTCCATTGTCTTCTCTCCAGGTAAACAGGGTTGTAAACTGGGGCCTCCTCTCCTCACTTCTGTCCTCTGGCTGGAACCGGCTGGTTAGGTCACTGGGTCCTCACTCTGCAGCCCATTGTCCTCCCACTGGCCAGAACCAGCTGCAACTCCTGAGCTGGGTCTCCGGGTCACCAGGTCACCGGTTGCTGGGGTATCCATCCTCCCGGCCATCGGCTGGGTCCCCAAGTCCTCTCTCCGGTCCTCTGTAACAACAAACTCCCTCTCCCCTCACCTCATTAAACCAGTAACACCCAGGGAAACTGAGTCCCAACCCCTCCGCATGCAAACCATTGAAACCCCACCAAAAACAAGAAAAAACAAGAAAATCCCCCCTTCGTCACAGGGGTATTTCGGTTTCAACCATTTTTGTTCTTTGAAACATCCCCATGAAAAGTTTGTTGGGAACGGGAAAACTGAATCCTTTTTTTGGTTTGTTGGTTTTATTTGGAAAATGGCAAACCAGGGCAGTACAATTTCAAAACCCTTTTCCCCCCCCAGAGTCAAAAACCTTGTGGACTTGCCTGATGCTTTCCCATGCCAAGTTTTGAAAAATGAATGTTTTTTTGACCCCCCCCAATCCCATTTTGTCAAAAAACAACAACAACCCACACCTCAACCCCCTCCTGACCATCTGCACTGGGAAGGACAGAGGGTGAGGGAGGGGTCTGGTCTTTCCAGTGAGCCTAGGACTGTCTCTGCCTTGAGAGCAAGGGGGGCAGGTGTGTCGAATGTGAACTCTCCCCCCCCCCGGGTGGCGATGCCAGGGGGACAGGCACTGAGTCCTGCAGAGTGTTCAGAATGATATCACAGAGAAAGCCCACATTCGTCACACCCTGGGGCCAGGCATTGGTCAGATCCAGGCATGGAGTAGGGCGGCCAACAGGGCCAGGGAAACGGAGGGGGCAGTCTCTCCAGAGGTGGTTGGAAGATGGAGCTCGCTCAGTCTGTGATGGGGATGGGACGGTAGAACAGGGGCTGGACACGGTGACTTTGGGGGGGCTGTCCTGTCCTGTGTCTGGCTCTGGACAGGGCTGAGTGGGTGAGATTTCCTGGCCCAGGCTAGAGAGACGCTTGGACTTGTGGTCCTTCCTGGCCGTGAATGCTCTGAATCTGTGACCTTTCTTAGCCTCATCACTGTGGCATCCGGGTGGTTCCACACAGTCACCAATAGATTTTAGTCTCTCCCCCCACCCTGCCCTCATCAGGTAGGGAAGGATTTCATATATGGGGAAACTGAGGCACGGGAGAGGAGGGATTTGCCCTGAGCTGGGGGATCCAGGCCCCTGAGCTGAGACTCAGGACTCCTGGGTTCTCTCCATAGTTTTGCCGCTGACCGCATGGCTTGGGGCAAGTCCGGAGGCCGATCCTCTCTGACGGGATCCGTGCGCCAGGCTGTGCTGGGCTCACGCTGAGGCCGGGCTCCGGCCAGTTTTGGAGCTGGAGAATTTGAGACATTTCGGGGGATGGAAATTGGAGATGGGGATATGGCAGCCGGCCCCCCGGAGCGCGCGTACCGGGGGCCGCATGGGGCCGGGTCTTGGGGCTGATGGGTGGTATGGCTGCTCCCTTTGCAGCGTGGCAGACTTGGAGGAGAGGCAGGAGAAGTGGTACAGCAACGAGGAGTGGGAGTGGAACGCGCCCCCCCAGGGAATCGCTGCCAGCACCCCGTCCGCCCCCAGCTGGACAGGTAACGTCCCAGGTGCATAGCCACATTCCCCGGCTCCGGGCCCCAATGAGCCAAGCTGACCTCAGCCTCCCCTCCCCACTCTGGGGTCCTGCTGGCCTGGCTCCTTCACGCTCCACGGGGGTGCGGAGCAGCGGGGAGCTGGGAGAGGGTCTGGGCGGAAGGGGGTTGTCTGGGTGGGGGGTTCGGCTGCCACCTCTGAGGCACAAAGAACTGGGAGATCTAGGAGGAGCCTGAGCCCAGGGTACTGGCCAGGTGCAGCGGGCGCCCGGCCGGACAGATGTGCCGGGGCCAGTCCTGCCAGAAAGGGCTGATCCTGGGGCAGCCTTAGCCGGGTGGTGGTGGTGGGGGGGGGGGCTGGGAAAGGAAGGGGGTGGAATGGGGGCAGGAGAGGGTGCATGGCAGGGTGGGGTCAGGGGACCAGGGTGCAGTGGGGTAGGAGCAGGAGTGCTGGGACAGCAGAGGGTGGAGGAAACTCGCCCCCACCCCCGAATGGTAGCTGCTTACCCCGTTCCGGGGCCTCTTGCAGAGACTGAGGGCGGCAGCGGCAGCCACAGAGTCTCCTCATCCTTCCGGCCTTCGCTGGACAAAGTGGACACGTCCCTGCAGGTACTTGGCCAGCAGCAGAGCTAGGGGGAGCCCAGGGCTGGGCTAGCAGGGGCTGCGGTTCCGGAGTGAGGGGCACCGGCAGGGCTGTGAGGGGCAGGGCCGGGCTAGCAGGGGCTGTGGGGCGGGAGTGAGGGGCACCGGCAGGGCTGGGGGGGGCAGGGCCGGGCTAGCAGGGGCTGCGGGTCGGGAGTGAGGGGCACCGGCAGAGCTGGGGGGGGGGCAGGGCTGGGCTAGCAGGGGCTGTGGGTCGGGAGTGAGGGGCACCGGCAGAGCTGGGGGGGGCAGGGCTGAGCTGCGGGGGGCTGCGGGTCGGGAGTGAGGGGCACCGGCAGGGCTGGGGGGGGCAGGGCTGGGCTAGCAGGGGCTGCAGGTCGGGAGTGAGGGGCACCGGCAGAGCTGGGGGGGGCAGGGCTGGGCTGGCAGGGGCTGTGGGTCGGGAGTGAGGGGCACCGGCAGAGCTGGGGGGGGCAGGGCTGGGCTAGCGGGGGGCTGCGGTTCCGGAGTGAGGGGCACCGGCAGAGCTGGGGGTGGGCTGGGCTAGCAGGGGCTGCAGGTCGGGAGTGAGGGGCACCGGCAGGGCTCGGGGGAGCCCAGGGCTGGGTTAGCAGGGGCTGCGGGTCGGGAGTGAGGGGCGCACCGGCAGGGCTGGGGGGGGCAGGGCCGGGCTGGCAGGGGCTGCAGGTCGGGAGTGAGGGGCACCGGCAGAGCTGGGGGGGGCAGGGCCGGGCTAGCAGGGGCTGCGGGTTGGGAGTGAGGGGCACCGGCAGAGCTGGGGGGGCAGGGCTGTCCTGGGCTAACAGGGGCTGCAGGTTGGGAGTGAGGGGCACCGGCAGGGCTCGGGGGAGCCCAGGGCTGGGCTAGCAGGGGCTGCGGGTCGGGTTGCCAACTTTATAATTGCACAAAACCAGAACATCCTAGCCCCGCCCCTTCCCAGAGGCCCCACCCCCACTCACTACATTCCCCCTCCCTCGGTGTCTCGCTCTCCCCCACCCTCGTTCACTTTCACTGGGCTGGGGCAGGGAGTTGGGGTGCGGGGGGGTGCGGGCTCTGGGGTGGGGCCATGGATGAGGGGTGTGGGGTGCAGGAGGGAGCTCCAGGCTGAGGGGTGGGGCAGAGAGGTTCAGGTTGTGGGAAGGGGCTCTGGGCTGGAGCAGTGGGTTGGGGTGCAGGGGAGGTGAGGGCTCCAGTTGGGGGTGCAGGCTCTGGAGTGGGGCTGGGGATGAGTGGTTTTGGGGTGCAGGAGGGGGCTCTGGGTTTGCGGGGGCTCAGGGCAGGGGGTTGGGACACAGGCTTACCTCTGGCAGCTCCCGGTTGGTGGCACAGCGGGGGGGCTAAGGCAGGCTTCCTGCCTGTCCTGACTCCGCGCTGCGCCTTGGAAGCGGCCAGCAGCAGGTCCGGCTCCTAGGCAGAGGCGTGGCAGGCGGCTCTGCATGCTGCCCTTACCCGCAGGCACCGCCCCCGCAGCTCCCATTGGCTGCGGTTCCAGGCCAATGGGACTGCGGAGCCAGTGCTCGGGGCGGGGGCAGCGCGCAGAGCCCCGTGGCCCTCCCACCTAGGAGCCGGACCTGCTGGCTGCTTCCGGGGCGCAGCGGGGAGCCAGGAGAGGTAGGGTGCTGACCGGAGCTGCCAGTGTCCCTCTCCGACCAGGTGTTCCGGTCAAAAACTGGACAACTGGTCACCCTAGCTGCAGGTCGGGAGTGAGGGGCACTGGCAGGGCTGGGGGGGCAGGGCTGGGCTGGGCTAGCAGGGGCTGCAGGTCGGGAGCGAGGGGCATTGGGCTCTCTGCATCGCCTGACCCAGACGGGTGGCGAGTTGTATGGGCCTGTAGTGCCCAGGGTCCAGCAAATTCAGGGCCCGGGGGGCTTGGCTCCACTGATGTTCGGGGCCGGGTCTCCCCCCCGCCTGCCGCCCCTGCTCGCCTCAACCAGAGCATCCCCCAGCCCCGTCTGCTGCCCCCGCGTGTCCCTGCCTGCCCTGGGCAGTGGGCATCTGTCCCCTGCAGCTTATCCTGGCTGGACCACCTGAGCAGCAGCCGGGGGGGCTTGGGTGAGTGTCGTGCTCCCCTCCCCCTGACTCACTGCTGCCAGCAAGGAGAGGGTTGAGGGGAGTCCTCCTCTCTGGCCCCCTACTCCAGTCCCAGGGAAGCCTGCCTGCTGCACCCCAAACTCCTCATCCCCAGCCCGGCCCCATGTCCTGCACCCCAACCCAGGGGCAGTTCCAGGCACCAGCGCACCAAGCGCGTGCCTGAGGCGGGAAGCCACGGGGGGCGGCGTGCCGGTCGCCGTGAGGGAGGCAGTCAGGCAGCCTTCGGCGGCATGTCTGCGGGAGGTCCGCCGGTCCCACGGCGTCGGCGGCAATTCAGCGGCGGGTACGCCGAAGGCGTGGGACCAGTGGACCTCCCACAGGCATGCCGCCGAAAGTCGCCTGACTGCCGTGCTTGGGGCGGCAAAATACATAGAGCTGCCCCTGCCCCAACCCTCTGTCCCAGCCCAGAGCCTGCACCCAGCACCCAAACCCCCTCCTAGAACCCGCACATCCCCTCCCGCACCCCAACTCCCTGTCCCAGCCCAGAGCCCACACCCAGCACCCAAACTCCCTCCCAGAGCCTTAGGCAGGTGTGTGTGTGGGGCGGGGGGAGTGACTTGGACCCGTTCTGGGCACCACCAAAAATTATACAAACCTGCTGCCCCTATCCCCAGACACAAATTGCCCGGCCCCAGGTGACCCGTATCTGAGTCCCAGCGGCTGGTCTGGCCTGTGACATCCAGGACTGATCCAGCGGCCACAGCTGTCAGAGGAGGCTGCTCTTCGGGGACCTGCACCCATCAGACCTGCGGAGCTGAGGCCGGGGGGCCCAGGCCGGACGTGAATCCGGAGCCGCCAACAGGCCAGTGACTCTCTGCTGCCGAGACCCCGCTGTGGGGCTGGGACACAGCAGACACTGCTGAGCTCCCGGGGACTGGCAGGCACGAAGCCGGCTGGGATTGGGACGGTGCTGCTGTTGGTGGTGGTGGGACACTAGGCTCTGGGCCATGGGGTCCGGGCAGTGGGGCAGTAGCCGGTAGTGTCCCCAGCTCTGCCTGTGTGTGCAGGGGGTCCATTCCTCTTTGGCAGCCCGGTGCCAGGCGCGGGGTGGGGCTTTCCCAGGCCCCGGCTGGCAGCGCTGAGGTTGTTTGTACAGCAGGTTCAGCAGATGGTTTGTCGAAGAGGAAGAATGGGCAGGTCGGGGAGGCGCTGGCTGGCACCGGGCCCCTCTGCCGGTGATTTCCGGGGGGGGGTGTTGTTTACTTCCAATTGTTTCCTTTGCCCTGAGCAAACAGGGGCGGGACGGGGGTAGGGGAAAAGGGGGCTGCGTTCCCAAGGGGTGCCACAGTGAGGCCAGGGGACCCAGGCATCTGGGGGAAGGCAGGACGGCCCATTTCCAGCTGGGAGGGGGTTCTCAGTGAAGACAGGAGACCCAGGCATCCGGGGGAAGAAGCCACGCTGGAGCAGAGCAAGGCAAAAGGCATTGGCCAGGTCCATTGCTCTGCAGGGGGGTTGCCCCTGGATCAGATCTCCCCCCCCCAGGAGGGGGCTGCCTCTCCTCATGACAGACCCCTCAAGACAGGAAACCCCCCCTGGATTTTGCTCCCCGACAGCCCCTGGGGACTGAAATAATGTAAGTGTAAGAAATGAAACTCTCCTGTTGTGATTCTCGGAGGGGAAATAAAGCGGTGAGAAAATGCCAGGCGTGAGCGGGTTTCCTTGCTTGGGGGGATGTTATTTTGAAAATGGGGTGCTCGTTACCTAAGGCTCCCCAGTGAGGAGCTGTGTCTCCAGCCGTGCCCCCCCAGGAGGTCCAGACAGGGAGTATGAACCCCCCCCAAATTCAGGGCAGACTCTGGGGGTGAGAGCAGTGTCCCCCCCGCCAAGATCTGGCTCATGTCTGCGCTTCATACCACCCCACCGGGGGGCGGCTGCCGGGCCGCGCAGCACCTGTACCCAAACCTGGCTGCTCGGGCTGCCATGGGGACGTCTCTGTCCCAGGACCTGGGCGGGGATGGGTCGGCCCCAATCTGCCCAGCCTGGGGCTGGCTTGTGCCAGCTGATGAAGCGGTGCCCAAACACCTGACAAGGGTCCACGTGTTCCTGCTATCGTGGCACGTGACCGAGCCAGATGGCAGCGGGGCAGATAGCGGCGGCAGGACCCGAGCCCGGGGCCGAGTCACGTGAAAAACAAACTTGTAGAGAATGTGGGGGGGGGGGAGGAGGCACGGGCGGAGGGCGCGGCGTGAAGGCAAACACTCGAGTGAATAGCTGCCGGGACACTGACATGCCAGCTTGGCACAGTCCCCCTGTCTGCTCCGCCCCTCCGCGCCCACTTGCGGTGGGTTCCCAGGGCTCCGCCCATCCCGAAGCCTGGCAGGGAGCCAGCGTTGTGCCAATATTTAACGTGGATAAATGGGCCAAATATCTGGGCAAGATACCGGAGCAGCTTATACGGGACTTGGTTGGTCCCGAATGAAAGGAGGGGGGCGTAGTTAAGGGTTTATGGCAAACAGAGCCTGGCAGATTAGCCTGCTCTCCCGTGCTGATGAGACAACAAGTGCTAAAGCGAATAGCATTGACGTCAGAGACCTGCACTCCTGGGCGGTGCCGGGCTTGGCACCGCACGGCAGGTTGAGAAACAAAACTAGAAGGACAGAGAAGTAACAGGGCCCCCGCGCGCTGGGTTAGGGGCCGGCTGCTCGGGCTCCATCTGGAACTGTCGAGGGGCAGTGGTGGGCCCTGGGCTGGTTCCCATTTTTATCAATCAGCTTGAAGCGGGCGGCGTCCGACCCAGCCCGGAGCCCTTCTGGGAGATGCTTTAGTCCAGCACAAGCGATTGGACGTGGTCCGGGGGGAGCTGGGTGAATTCTCCGGTCTGGGTCTACAAAAATCTACGAAATAACCCCCGCCCTCCCCTGCTTTGAGTTGCTCTCTGTTAGAGACCAGTTTGACACCCGGTTCTCCTGCCTGCCCCGGAAGCGCCTGGGTGATGTCAGAGGCCAGGATCCGATTTGGCCTATGTCTGCTACCTTCCCCGGTGGTGATGGGGCAGGTCCAGGCAGCGTGCGATGGACAGAGCGGCTCAGCTGCTCTGATGCCCCCGGGAGCCGGGTTTGAACCTGGGTCCCTCAAAGGAGGGAGCATGTTAGCTGCCTGCAGTAGTAGGGCTGTTATCCCTCAAGAATGCCAGGCACTAGAAGAGGCACATCTGTCATTGGCACAGTTCATCTCGCGGGACTCCCATCTCCGCAGTAGGGCCAGGATGACGAAAGGGACAAAGCAGGCAGCAGTAGTGGGGCTGTTATCTCCTGCCCGCTGGGTACGGACGAGAAGAAGCTCCAGACCCACCTTGCCCTCCTGGAAGCAGGCTGCTCGTGTGGCAGACCTTGGACCCGTTTATGACTGCCCCGTATGGTGCTGATAACCCAGCTGCTGCTAAGGGGCCCTGCTGTTCCCTGGCCGTAACAAGGAGCAAATACTGGCCAGGGTTCAGTGTCTTTATGGCGGCTGAATCAGGGTTGTATCTTCCCCTCCCTCCCCGCTGCGATGGCAACAGCGCCGCAAATAGACCCAAAGCGCATCCCATGTCAACAGCACTAATGGTGGTCCAAAGATCCACCTCCCCTCCGGCCAGGGTGTGGTGCAGGCAGCTGGATTGTCAGCCAGAGCGTCCTGCCCACGTCACCGTCCCGTCCCACGCACCCCGGGGCCCTGATCTCAGCTGGGTCTGGGCAGCGCCTGGCCCCACGGGGCCCCGATCTCAGCTGGGTCTGGGCAGTGACCGGCCCGACGGGGCCCCGATTTCAGCTGGGTCTGGGAAGCGCCCGGCCCCACGGGGCCTCGATCTCAGCTGGGTCTGGGCAGCGACCGGCCCGACGGGGCCCCGATCTCAGCTGGGTCTGGGCGGCGACCGGCCCCACGGGGCCCCGATCTCAGCTGGGTCTGGGCAGTGACCGGCCCGACGGGGCCCCGATTTCAGCTGGGTCTGGGAAGCGCCCGGCCCCACGGGGCCTCAATCTCAGCTGGGTCTGGGCAGCGACCGGCCCGACAGGGCCCCAATCTCAGCTGGGTCTGGGCAGCGACCGGCCCCACGGGGCCCCGATCTCGGCCGGGTCTGGGCAGCGCCCGGCCCCACGGGGCTCTGGTCTGGGTCTGGGCAGTGGCAGGCCTGATCTCGGTCTTGGTCTGGGCAGCGTCCAGCGCGACGGGGCCCTGATCTCAGCTCGGAGACAACAGCCCTACTACTTCTGGATGCAGGAGCGGCTGTGGGAGGTTCTCCAGCCTTGAACCCTGTGGGCCTGAGGTGGGACCTGTGCTTGGACCCCTGTAGTTGGAGCGGGCGTCTGTGTGAGGCTGCATCAGCCCCTGGCTCTGCTGGGCAGCCCCGGCTTCCTGAAGGAGCAGGAGACGCTGAGGAAACCATCTCCTCCCAGTGCCAGGCGTGCCAGGCTGGGGGACAATTTAAACCTAGTCATGGAAAGGTCGGGCTGTAAGGGACCTTGAGGGGCATTCTGTCCAGGCCCCCCCCACCCACCGGAGGGCATCCAATCCAGCCCCCTGCGCTGAGCCAGGACCAGTAACCCCAGCCCAGCCCTGACGGGTGTTTGTCCCACCTGCTCTGAAACCCCCCCAGCGACGGGATCCCCCCGTGGTGCCTGTTCCGGAGCTGAGCTCCCCGGAGAGCCAGGAAGTGTTTCCTAAAACCCAACCAAGCTTGGCCTTGCTCCGGATTAAGCCCCTTGCTCCTTGTCCTGCCTTTGGGGGCCCCAGAGAACAACTGACCCCATCCCCTCAGACCAGCCCTTCCCCGACCTGCAGGCCGGGTTCAAGTCCCCCTGTCCTCCACGCTGAATGCATCCAGGTTTAACCTCGTCCCCTAGGTCAGGTTTCTAGCCCTTGGATTGTCCTCTGGCTGCTCCCCAGTTTGCCCCCAGCTCCCCTGAAGTTCTGCACTTAGGATGGAAGAATCCCATGCACCGCTACAGGCTGGGGACCGAGTGGCTAAGCGGCAGTTCTGCAGAAAAGGACCTGGGGATTACAGTGGACGAGAATCTGGATTTGAGTCAGCAGTGTGCCCTTGTTGCCAAGAAGGTTAACGGCCTATTGGGCTGTATTAGTAGGAGCATTGCCAGCAGATCGAGGGACGTGATCATTTCCCTCTATTTGGCATTGGTGAGGCCACATCTGGAGTATTGCGTCCAGTTTTGGGCCCCCCACTACAGAAAGGATTTGAACAAATTGGAGAGAGTCCAGCAGAGGGCAACAAAAATGATCAGGGGGTTGGGGCACATGACTTACAAGGAGAGGCTGAGGGAACTGGGATTGTTTAGTCTGCAGAAGAGAAGAGTGAAGGGGGTATTTGATAGCAGCCTTCAACTACCTGAAGGGGGGATCCAAAGAGGATGGATCTCAGCTGTTCTCAGTGGTACCAGATGACAGAACAAGGAATAATGGCCTCAAGTTGCAGTGGGGGAGGTTTAGGTTGGATATTAGGAAACACTATGTCACTAGGAGGGTGGTGAAGCACTGGAATGGGTTCCCTAGGGAGGTGGTGGAATCTCCATCCTTAGAGGTTTTTAAGGCCCAGCTTGACAAAGCCCTGGCTGGGATGATTTAGTTGGGGATTGGTCCTGCTTTGAGCAGGGGGTTGGACTAGATGACCTCCTGAGGTCAGTCGGTCTCTCTATCTATCCCAGGGGTAGGCAACCTTTCAGAAGTGGTGTGCCGAGTCTTCATTTATTCATTTTAATTTAAGGTTTCGCATGCCAGTAATACATTTAAACGTTTTTTAGAAGGTCTCTCTCTATAAATCTATATTATATAACTAAACTATTGTTGTATGTAAAGTAAACAAGGTTTTCAAAATGTTTAAGAAGCTTCATTTAAAATTAAATTAAAATGCTGATCTTACGCCACCAGCCTGCTCAGCCCACTGCCAGCCTGGGGTTCTGTTCACCTAGGCCGGCAGTGGACTGAGCGAGGCCTGCAGCCGGGACGCCGGCTGGTAAAGGGCTGGCAGCCGGGACCCCAGACTGGGGGGGGGGGGGGGTTCAGGGGTGAGGGCAGAGGGCTGGGTGTGTGTGAGTGGGTGCAGGGCAAAAGGCTGGGTGTGGGGGGGTGTTCGGGGTGAGGGCAGAGGGATGGGGGCTGTGGGGGTGCAGGGCAGAAGGCTGGGTGTGTGGGGGGGTTCAGGGGTCAGGGCAGAGGGCTGGGGGTGTGTGGAGGTGCAGGGCAGAAAGCTGGGTGTGTGTGGGGGTTCAGGGGTCAGGGCAGAGGGCTGGGGGTGTGTGGAGGTGCAGGGCAGAAGGCTGGGTGTGGGGGGGGTTCAGGGGTGAGGGCAGAGGGATGGGGGCTGTGGGGGTGCAGGTGTGACGATGTGGTTCTGGCGGAACCCAACTGAGAGTGCCAACTCAGGACAAATTGCTTAAACAGGGCAGTTACAGCCCAAGGCTGGGGTTTTTCCACCAAACCAAACCAGCCAGACTAAGAGGACTTCGGTCTCACCCCACTGATTAACCACAAGTCTCACAAGCAATCTCCTTAGACACTCCAGTTTCCCAGTATCACCACCAGTGCCACTCGTTATGGGGACGAATGGTTATGAAAACCAATACCCCAATAAAAGAAAAAAGGTTCTCCTGATCCCATAGGACCAAGCCCCAGACCCAGGTCAATAGACAAATCAGATCTTACCCACAAATCACGCTGTTGCCAATCCTTTAGAATCTAAGGTTTATTCATAAAAGGAAAAAGATAGAGATGAGAGCTAGAATTGGTTAAATGGAATCAATTACATACAGTAATGGCAAAATTCTTGGTTCAGGCTTGCAGCAGCGATAGAATAAACTGCAGGTTCAAATCAAGTCTCTGGAATACATCCCCCGCTGGGATGGGTCCTCAGTCCTTTGTTCAAAGCTTCAGCTTGTAGCAAAGTTCCTCCAGAGGTATGAAGCAGGATTGAAGACAAAATGGAGATGAGGCATCAGCCTTATATAGTCTTTTCCAGGTGTAAGAACACCTCTTTGTTCTTGCTGTGGAAAATTACAGCAAAATGGAGTCTGGAGTCACATGGGCCAGTCCCTGCATACTTTGCTGAGTCTTAAGGCATATTTGCCTTTTCTCAATGAGTCCATTGTATAGCTGATGGTCCTTAATAGGCCATCAAGCAGGCTAGGCAGAGCTAACACCAGCTTGTCTGGGATGTCACCCAGAAGCATAGCATAAGTTTGCAATACAGACAGTATAGAGCCAATATTCATAACTTCAACTATAAAACTGATACACACATATAGACAGCCTAATCATAACCAGTAAACCATAACCTTGTCTTAGACACCCCATTTGACCCCCTTTATACAAGATTTGGGTGCCACTACAGGACCTTGGTTGCAACAATGATCTATATGGTCCCAGATTATATCAATAACGTCACAGCAGGGCAGAAGGCTGGGTGTGTGTGGGGGTTCAGGGGTCAGGGCAGAGGGCTGGGGGTGTGTGGAGGTGCAGGGCAGAAGGCTGGGTGTGTAGGGGGGGTTTCAGGGGTCAGGGCAGAGGGCTGGGGTGCTCGGCTCGTGGGGGTGCTCCAGCCCCCTGCCCTGAGTGGCTCATGGCAGGGGGCTGGAAGGGATATGCCCTGTTCCACCCCCTTCCCCAAGGTCCCGTCCCTACCTCTTCTCTGCCTCCTCTACGGAGCAGCAAGCACGCTGCCACTCCTCTCCCTCCCCCTCGCAAGGGCCATCAGCTGATCGGCGGCAGGGAGAGGGAGGGGGAGGGGCAGGAAAGCACCACGCTGGGGGAAGAAGTGGGGGAGGGGGGAAGCTTGGCTGCCGCAGGACCAAGCTTCTGCCTTCTGCACCCGCAAGGGAGAGCGGTCGGCGGGGGGCTGAGTGGGGCTGGGGGCCGGGACCGAGGTAGGCAGCAGCATGCCACTCAAAATTGGCTTGCGTGCTGTGTTTGGCATGCGTGCCCTAGGTTGCCGACCCCTGATCTATCCCCATCCACCCCATCCATCTATCTATCTATCTATCTATCTATCTATCTATCTATCTATCTATCTATCTATCTATCTATCTATCTATCTATCTATCCCCATCCACCCCCTCTATCTATCTAGCTATCTAGCTATCCCCAGACACCCCCTCTATCTATCTATCTATCTATCTATCTATCTATCTATCTATCTATCTATCTATCTATCTATCTATCCCCAGACACCCCCTCTATCTATCTAGCTATCTAGCTATCCCCAGACACCCCCTCTATCTATCTATCTATCTAGCTATCTATCTATCCCCATCCACCCCCTCTATCTATCTATCTATCTATCTATCTATCTATCTATCTATCTATCTATCTATCTATCTATCTATCTATCTATCCCCATCCACCCCCTCTATCTATCTAGCTATCTAGCTATCCCCAGACACCCCCTCTATCTATCTATCTAGCTATCTAGCTATCCCCATCCACCCCCTCTATCTATCTATCTATCTATCTATCTATCTATCTATCTATCTATCTATCTATCTACCTATCCCCGTCCACCCCAACTATCTATCTATCTATCTATCTATCTATCTATCTATCTATCTATCTATCTATCTATCTATCTATCTATCCCCAGACACCCCCTCTATCTATCTATCTATCTATCTATCTATCTATCTATCTATCTATCTATCTATCTATCCCCAGACACCCCCTCTATCTATCTATCTATCTATCTATCTATCTATCTATCTATCTATCTATCTATCTATCTCCATACACTCCCTCTATTTATCGGTGCCCCCCCCCACCCCTGCAGCCAGCTCCTTCCTTGTTCCTGGGGCTTGCCTGCTGAATTCCTGGTATACTACTCACTTTGCCCTTTGGCTATTGCATCCTGATGATTGTCCCTGTCCTAACTCTGCAACATCCTTGAGGGAGCTCAGACTGTGACCCAAGGGACAAAGGTCCATTCTGGGCCGCTGATATTCCCCGAGTCTTGTTCTCTCTGCTCAGTTCCTGTGCGGCTGTGAACAGGTGAGAGCCGGTTCCGCTCCGCACCTGAACTTGGTCCTGCCCGTGCTGTCTCTCGGGCCCGTGCCTAGCTGCGTTTGTGTCTCTGCACCAAAGCGTTCTGCGGGGAAGGATGAGGAAATTTACTGCCCTCCTCCTCCTCCTCTTCCACTTCGCCTGCTCGGGCATCACATCAGGTGAGTGGGGCTCAGTCCCGCGGGGTGTTCAGTGAGCGGCCGGACTCTGCTGGGCTGCCTGAAGTTTGTTTGGTTTCTAATTTGAGGATGGGGCGGGGGGTCCCACTGAATCCTCTCAGGGTGGGGGTGTGGCTGGGGGGGTCTCCCCAAAGCTTCATGGCCCCCTCGGTATCTCCCCCTGCAAGTGACTTTCCTGGATCTGGGTGTGCCCCGCTGCTCCCCTCCGGCCAGTCCCAGATCTCAGCCCGTGACAGGCTCTCCCCATCCTCTGCCGGCACAAAGGCGGTTCCCAGTGTGGGACTCCCCACCCCGCCACCTGTGGGGATCCAGCTGCTAATTCCCCCTCCCCCCAGACCTCACCCAGCAGCAGTTTCCTAGATTCATAGCTTCCAAGGCCAGATGGGACCCATGCTATCATGTGGTCTGACCCCCTGTAGTGCCCAGGCCGGAGACCTGCCCCCCAAGTCATTCCTGGAGCAGAGCCAGTAGAGAAACAGCCAACCTTGATTTAACAATTGTCACTGGTGGAGAACACACCACGACCCTGGGAAATTGTTCCAAGGGTTAATGACTCTCACCGTTAAAAATTGACACCTCTTTCCAGTCCGGATTTGTCTGGCTTCAACTCCCGGCCCTCGGTTTGGGTTAAACCTGCCTCTGCTAGATTGGAGAGCCCATTGTGAAATATTTGTTCCCCACGTAGGTACTGATAGGCTGTGATCAAGTTACCCCTTCACCTTCTCTTTGAGCTCCCTGAGTCTGGCGTGGATTGCACCCTCAGCAAGTTTGCCAATGACACTAAACTGGTAGGAGTGGTAGATAGGCTGGAGGGTAGGGACAGGATACAGAGGGACCTAGACAAATTAGAGGATTGGGCCAAAAGAAATTTGATGAGGTTCAACAAGGACAAGTACAGAGTCCTGCACTTAGGACGGAAGAATCCCATTCACTGTTACAGACTAGGGACCGAGTGGTTAGGCAGCAGTTCTGCAGAAAAGGACCTAGGGGTCACAGTGGACGAGAAGCTGGATATGAGTCGACAGTGTGCCCTTGTTGCCAAGAAGGCCAACGGCATTTTGGGCTGCATTAGTAGGAGCACTGCCAGCAGATTGAGGGACGTGATTATTCCCCTTTATTCGGCATTGGTGAGGCCTCATCTGGAGTACTGTGTCCAGTTTTGGCCTCCCCACTACAAGAAGGATGTGGAAAAATTGGAGAGAGTCCAGCGGAGGGCAACAAAATGATTAGGGGGCTGGAGCACATGACTTATGAGGAGAAGCTGAGGGAACTGGGATTGTTTAGTCTGCAGAAGAGAAAAATGAGCGGGGATTTGATAGCTGCTTTCAACTACCTGAAAGGAGGTTCTGAAGAGGATGGATCTAGACTGTTCTCAGTGGTACCGGATGATAGAACAAGGAGTAATGGTCTCAAGTTGCAGTGGGGGAGGTCTAGGGTGGATATTAGGAAACACTTTTTCACGAGGAGGGTGGTGAAGCACTGGAATGGGTTACCTAGGTGGTGGTGGAATCTCCTTCCTTAGAGGTTTTTAAGGTCAGGCTTGACAAAGCCCTGGCTGGGATGATTTAGTTGGGGATTGGTCCTGCTTTGAACAGGGGGTTGGACTAGATACCTCCTGAGGTCCCTTCCAACCCTGATCTTCTATTTTATGAGTCTCTCACTTGAAGGCAAGGCTTCTAATCCTTTTTTTGTCTCTTCTCTGGCCCCTCTCCAATTTAATCACCGCCCTGCTGGAACTGTGGGTACCAGAACAGGACACGGGATCCCAGTGGTGGTTACACCTGGGCCAAGTACAGATACAAAATCATCTCTCTGCTCCTAGAGGTGATTCCCCTGTTTACAGAGCCCAGGATTGCATTAGCCTTTTTGGCCACAGTGTTGTGCCGGGAGCTCACGTTCGGCTGATTACCCCCTATGATTCCCAAATCTTTTTCAGAGTCACTGCTTCCCAGGACAGAATCCCCCATCCTCTGTATCTTGCCTACGTTCTTTGTTCCTAGATGTGTACATTTACATTTAGCCCTGTTAAAACACATTTTGTTGGCTTGTGCCAACTTTACCAGGAGATCTAGATTGCTCTGTATCAGTGCCCCATCCTCTTCTTTATTGACCGCTTCTGCAAATTTTATCAGTGGTGATTTATGTTTCCTTCCAGGCCATTGATAAATATGTTAGATAGAGTAGGGCCAAGAAACGGTCCCTGCGGGACTGCACTGGAAATACACCTGTTTGCTGATCATTCCCCATTTACAGTTGCGTTTTGAGATCTATCAGTTAGCCACTTTTGGATCCATTCGATGTGTGCCCTGTTCATTTTATATTGTTCTTGCTTTTTCATCAAAATGTCGTGCGGTACCAAGTCAAACCCATGTCTAAGTCCATTAGGTCAACACTATTCCCTTTAGCAACCCAACTTGTAATCTCGTCAAAAAAAGAAATCAGGATAGTCTGCCGGGCTCTATTTTCCATAAACCCAATAGACTCATAGCATGATAGACTGTCCCTGATGGGCATTTGTCCAACCTGTTCTTAAAACCTTCCAGCGATGGGGACCCCCTGGCCTCCCATGGCGCCTGTTCCGGAGCTGAGCTCCCCTGAGAGTGAGAAAGCGTTTCCTAAAACCCAGCCAAACTCTGCCCTGCTCCGGATTAACCCCGTTGTGCCTTGTCCTGCCTTCAGTGGCCACGGAGAACGATTGATCCCTGTCCTCTTTAGAAAACATCTGGAGCCTGTTCTCAGGTCTCTTCCTCCCTCTCTTCTTTTCTAAAGGCTAAACAGTCCCACGTTTTTTTTCACTTTTCCTCTTAAATCGAGTTTTTCTTAACCTCTTAGATAGGCTAATTTGGCCCATCACAGGAGCTTTGCCTCGAGGCCAAGTCTGCCAGCCCCACCCTTTGCCAGGCTAATGATCAACCCACTTGTTAGGCAACAGAGGCAGAGCTTGGCTTGGAGCCCAGCTGATGGGGGTGACTGTGGCAATGCACCCATGGAGGAGGGGCACTCTGGGAAATGTAATCGAGCTCCTTTTCTTGGCATCAGTCTTCCTGGGACAGAGAACAACCAGGGGATGCTGATGGAAAGGGCGTTGACATCCCTGAACCGTCCCAGCTGCTACCAGCAAAAATCTCCAGTTGAAACTGGGTTTTGATGGCAAATAGGGTTTTTACCAAAACTTTTTTTGGTGTGTGAAAAGTGTCTCTTTAACAATGCCAGAGCGGTCATATTGGGTCAGACCAAAAGTCCACCTTGCCCAGTATCCTGTCTTCTGACAGTTACCCGTACCACAGCTTCAGGGGGAGTGAACAGAACAGGGCAGTTTTGGAGAGATCCAGCTGTCTTCCACTCCTGGCTTCTGGCAGTCAGAGGTTTAGGGTCGCCTTGAGCATGGGGTTGCATCCCTAACCATCTTGAGTAGCGTGGTCCTGTCCTCCATGGACTTATTTAGTTCTCCTCTGAATCCAGTTATACTTTTGGCCATCACAACATCCCCTGGCGATGAGTTCCACAGGTTAGTTGGGCTTTCCAACAGGAAATTTCAACTTCTCATGAAAAAAAATTAAGCTCCCCAAAATGGAAATATTTCTATTTGGAAATGGTGCCAACGTGGCTCATGGGAGTTGAAGTTTGGATCTGTCACACCTTCCTTCTCCTCTGTAGACTGTGCTTCCTAGCAGGAGGTCACTGTGGTGCTACCATGGTGCATCATGGGAGATGTAGTCTAGGCAGGCAGCCCAGCCTGTAGAGGAAAGGTGCGGACATGAGGTGTCTGAACTAAAACGTCCATAAGGCAGCACGATGGCAGTTCCCAACTGAAATATTTAGAGGTTTGATTCGTCACCAGAAAATTCCACAATTGTTTTTGTCAAAAATTTCCATGGAATCTCACCCTCCCCCAACACACACAAATACTGAGTGACTGAGATCAGCTTGGGTTTGTCTCTCATGTATGCACCAAAAAACATTGACCGAGCCAGAGAATATTATGAAATGCTGTTTTTGTTTGAGGCGGGGCTGCATCACAGGAACCCCTTGCTCAAATTTCCCCAAATTTGGTTTAATAACCTGATCTCAGGTTCTCATGAGGCACACCAAATTTCAAAACGTTCCAAGTAAGCATGAGGATCTTAGAGCATTCTGAAGAATCAACCCTTTCCTGAACGAGGTACTCCACCTCAACCACAGTGGAGCTGGCACACCGCAATTATCTACCCATCCCCATGCATCCCCTCTTCTGTTCTCTGTCTATCCCCATACATCCCATCTATCTACCCATCCCGACCCATACATCCCCTCCATGGACATGATGGAAAAGATCATGTACTTGGCCATAGCCACCATGATCACAGACAGAACCACCAAAACCATGATCTGCAAAATGGGGTAAACAGTGAGGGAGAAAAGTTTGCAGATGATACAAAACTACTCAAGATAGTTAAGTCCCAGCAGACTGCGAAGAGCTACAAAAGGATCTCACAAAACTGGGTGACTGGGCAACAAAATGGCAGATGAAATACAATGTTGATAAATGCAAAGTAATGCACATTGGAAAACATAATCCTAACTATGCATATAAAATGATGGGGTCTAAATTAGCTGTTACCACTCAAGAAAGAGATCTTGGAGTCACTGTGGATAGTTCTCTGAAAACATCCACTCAATGTGCAGTGGCAGCCAAAAAAGCGAACAGGATGTGGGGAATCATTAAGAAAGGGATAGATAATAGGACAGAAAATATCATGTTGCCTCTATATAAATCCATGGGATGCCCCCATCTTGAATACTGTGTGCAGATGTGGTCACCCCATCTCAAAAAACACATATTGGAATTGAAAAGGAACAGAAAAGGGCAACAAAAATCATTAGATGTAGGTGGGAGTGGTAGAGGTGGCCACCACCACCACGGCCTCTGGCGCCACGTCTACCACTCCCACTGCTTCTGTATGAGGAGAGATTAAAAAGGCAGGGACAGTTCAGCTTGGAAAAGAGAAGATAAAGGCGGAATATGATAGAGGTCTATAAAATCATGACTGGTGTGGAGAAAGTAGATAAGGAAGTGTTATTTACTCCTTCTCATAACATAAGAGCTAGGGGTCACCCAATGAAATTAATAGGTAGCAGGTTTAAAACAAATAAAAGGAAATATTTCTTCACCCAACACACAACCTGTGGAACTCCTTGCCAGAGGATGATGTGAAGGCCAATACTATAACAGGGTTCAAAAAAGAACAAGATAAATTCATAGGAGATAGGTCCAACAATGGCTACTAGCAAAGATGGCTAGGGAGGAAACCCCGTGCTATGACTGTTTAATCCCTGTCTGCCAGAGGCTGGGACTGGACAATAGGGTATGAATCACTTGAAATTTCCCTGTTCTGTTCATTCCCTTTGAAGCTCTGGCACTGGCAGAAGTCGCTGACAGGATACTGTGAGGGATTGAACACTAGTCTCACCCAGTGTGGCTGTTGTTATCTTTTTAGCTTCTACAACTACAGAGACCTCCACCACTCCTGCTACCACCAGCCGGGCCTCCGGCGACACCTCCACCACTCCTGCTGCCACCAGCCCGGCCTCCGGCGACACCTCCACCTCTCCTGCTGCCACCAGCCCGGCCTCCGGCGCCACCTCCACCACTCCTGCTGCCACCAGCCCGGCCTCCGGCGACACCTCCACCTCTCCTCCTGCCACCAGCCCGGCCTCCGGCGACACCTCCACCACTCCTGCTGCCACCAGCCCGGCCTCCGGCGACACCTCCACCACTCCTGCTGCCACCAGCCCGGCCTCCGGCGACACCTCCACCACTCCTGCTGCCACCAGCCCGGCCTCTGGCGACACCTCCACCACTCCTGACTCCACCAGCCCGGCCTCCGGCGACACTTCCACCACTCCTTACTCCACAAGCCCGGCCTCCGGCGACACCTCCACCTCTCCTGCTGCCACCAGCCAGGCCTCCGGCGACACCTCCACCACTCCTGCTGCCACCAGCCCGGCCTCCGGCGACACCTCCACCACTCCTGCTGCCACCAGCCCGGCCTCCGGCGACACCTCCACCACTCCTGCTGCCACCAGCCCGGCCTCCGGCGACACCTCCACCACTCCTGCTGCCACCAGCCCGGCCTCCGGCGACACCTCCACCACTCCTGCTGCCACCAGCCCGGCCTCTGGCGACACCTCCACCACTCCTGACTCCACCAGCCCGGCCTCCGGCGACACTTCCACCACTCCTTACTCCACCAGCCCGGCCTCCGGCGACACCTCCACCTCTCCTGCTGCCACCAGCCAGGCCTCCGGCGACACCTCCACCACTCCTGCTGCCACCAGCCCGGCCTCCGGCGACACCTCCACCACTCCTGCTGCCACCAGCCCGGCCTCCGGCGACACCTCCACCACTCCTGCTGCCACCAGCCCGGCTTCCGGCGACGACACCACCACTCCTGCTGCCACCAGCCCGGCCTCCGGCGACACCTCCACCTCTCCTGCTGCCACCAGCCCGGCCTCCGGCGACACCGCCACCACTCCTGCTGCCACCAGCCCGGCCTCCGGCGACACCTCCACCTCTCCTGCTGCCACCAGCCCGGCCTCCGGCGCCACTTCCACCACTCCTGCTGCCACCAGCCCGGCCTCCGGCGACACCTCCACCACTCCTGCTGCCACCAGCCCGGCCTCCGGCGACACCTCCACCTCTCCTCCTGCCACCAGCCCGGCCTCCGGCGCCACCTCCACCACTCTTGCTGCCACCAGCCCGGCCTCCGGCGACACCTCCACCACTCCTGCTGCCACCAGCCCGGCCTCCGGCGCCACCTCCACCACTCCTGCTGCCACCAGCCCGGCCTCCGGCGACACCTCCACCACTCCTGCTGCCACCAGCCCGGCCTCCGGCGCCACCTCCACCACTGCTGCTGCCACCAGCCCGGCCTCCGGCGACACCTCCACCACTCCTGCTGCCACCAGCCGGGCCTCCGGCACCACCTCCACCACTCCTGCTGCCACCAGCCCGGCCTCCGGCGCCACCTCCACCACTCCTGCTGCCACCAGCCCGGCCTCCGGCGCCACCTCCACCACTCCTGCTGCCACCAGCCCGGCCTCCGGCGGCACCTCCACCTCTCCTGACTCCACCAGCCCGGTCTCCGGCGATACCTCCACCACTCCTGCTGCCACCAGCCCGGCCTCCGGCGACACCTCCACCACTCCTGCTGCCACCAGCCCGGCCTCCGGCGACACCTCCACCACTCCTGCTGCCACCAGCCAGGCCTCCGGCACCACCTCCACCACTCCTCCTGCCACCAGCCCGGCCTCCGGCGCCACCTCCACCACTCCTGCTGCCACCAGCCCGGCCTCCGGCGACACCTCCACCACTCCTGCTGCCACCAGCCCGGCCTCCGGCGACACCTCCACCTCTCCTGCTGCCACCAGCCCGGCCTCCGGCGACACCTCCACCTCTCCTGCTGCCACCAGCCCGGCCTCCGGCGACACCTCCACCACTCCTGCTGCCACCAGCCCGGCCTCCGGCGACACCTCCACCTCTCCTGCTGCCACCAGCCCGGCCTCCGGCGACACCTCCACCACTCCTGCTGCCACCAACCCGGCCTCCGGGGCCACCTCCACCACTCCTGACTCCACGAGCCCAGCCTCCGGCGACACCTCCACCACTCCTGCTGCCACCAGCTCGGCCTCCGGCGACACCTCCACCACTCCTGCTGCCACCAGCCCGGCCTCGGGCGCCACCTCCTCCACTCCCGCTGCCACCAGCCCGGCCTCCGGCGACACCTCCACGTCCCCTGCTGCCACCAGCCCGGCCTCCGGCGCCACCTCCACCACTCCTGCTGCCACCAGCCCGGCCTCCGGCGACAACTCCACGTCCCCTGCTGCCACCAGCCCGGCCTCCGGCGCCACCTCCACCACTCCTGCTGCCACCAGCCCGGCCTCCGGCGACACCTCCACCACTCCTGCTGCCACCAGCCTGGCCTCCGGCGCCACCTCCACCACTCCTGCTGCCACCAGCCCGGCCTCCGGCGGCACCTCCACCTCTCCTGCTGCCACCAGCCCGGCCTCCGGCGACACCTCCACCACTCCTGCTGCCACCAGCCCGGCCTCCGGCGGCACCTCCACCTCTCCTGCTGCCACCAGCCCGGCCTCCGGCAACACCTCCACCTCTCCTGCTGCCACCAGCCCGGCCTCCGGCGACACCTCCACCACTCCTGCTGCCACCAGCCCGGCCTCCGGCGACACCTCCACCACTCCTGCTGCCACCAGCCCGGCCTCCGGCGACACCTCCACCACTCCTGCTGCCACCAGCCCGGCCTCCGGCGACACCTCCACCACTCCTGCTGCCACCAGCCCGGCCTCCGGCGACACCTCCACCACTCCTGCTGCCACCAGCCCGGCCTCCGGCGACACCTCCACCACTCCTGCTGCCACCAGCCCGGCCTCCGGCGACACCTCCACCACTCCTGCTGCCACCAGCCCGGCCTCCGGCGACACCTCCACCACTCCTGCTGCCACCAGCCCGGCCTCCGGCGACACCTCCACCACTCCTGCTGCCACCAGCCCGGCCTCCGGCGACACCTCCACCACTCCTGCTGCCACCAGCCCGGCCTCCGGAGACACCTCCACCACTCCTGCTGCCACCAGCCCGGCCTCCGGCGACACCTCCACCTCTCCTGCTGCCACCAGCCCGGCCTCCGGCGCCACCTCCACCACTCCTGCTGCCACCAGCCCGGCCTCCGGCGACACCTCCACCACTCCTGCTGCCACCAGCTCGGCCTCCGGCGCCACCTCCACCACTCCTGCTGCCACCAGCCCGGCCTCCGGCGACACCTCCACCACTCCTGCTGCCACCAGCCCGGCCTCCGGCGCCACCTCCACCACTCCTGCTGCCACCAGCCCGGCCTCCGGCGCCACCTCCACCACTCCTGCTGCCACCAGCCCGGCCTCCGGCGCCACCTCCACCACTCCTGCTGCCACCAGCCCGGCCTCCGGCGCCACCTCCACCACTCCTGCTGCCACCAGCCCGGCCTCCGGCGACACCTCCACCACTCCTGCTGCCACCAGCCCGGCCTCCGGCGACACCTCCACCACTCCTGCTGCCACCAGCCCGGCCTCCGGCGCAACCTCCACCACTCCTGCTGCCACCAGCCCGGCCTCCGGCGCCACCTCCACCACTGCTGCTGCCACCAGCCCGGCCTCCGGCGACACCTCCACCACTCCTGCTGCCACCAGCCCGGCCTCCGGCGACACCTCCACCTCTCCTCCTGCCACCAGCCCGGCCTCCGGCGCCACTTCCACCTCTCCTGCCACCACCATCACGATTACTGGTGCCACCTCCACCACAGCCTCCATTGCCACCTCCACCACAGCCTCTGGTGCCACCTCCACCTCTCCTGCTGCCAGCACCACCACGGCCTCCGGCGCCACCTCTACCACTCCCACCACCAGCACCATGGCTTCTGGCGCCACCTCCACCACTTCCGCCACCACCACCATGGCCTCCGGCGCCACCTCCACCTCTCCTGCCGCCACCACCACGGCCTCCGGCGCCACCTCCACCACTCCTGCTGCCACCAGCCCGGCCTCCGGCGCCACCTCCACCACTCCCACCGCCACCACCACGGCCTCTGGCGCCACCTCCACCAGCACCACGGCTTCTGGCGCCACCTCCACCTCTCCTGCCACCACCACCACGGCCTCCAGTGCCACCTCCACCATGGCCTCTGGTGCCACCCCTACCTCTCCAGGCACCACCACAGTCTCCAGCGCCACCACCACCTCTCCCACTGCTACCACCATGGCCTCCGGTGCCACCACCACCACCATGACTTCTGGAGCCACCTCCACCACGGCTTCCAGTGCCATCTCCACCTCTCCTGCCGCCACCATCACGATTACTGGTGCCACCTCCACCACAGCATCCATTGCCACCTCCACCACAGCCTCTGGTGCCACCTCCACCTCTCCTGCTGCCAGCACCACCACGGCCTCCGGTGCCACCTCTACCACTTCCACCGCCAGCACCATGGCTTCTGGCGCCACCTCCACCACTGCCGCCACCACCACCATGGCCTCCGGCGCCACCTCCACCTCTCCTGCCGCCACCACCACGGCCTCCGGCGCCACCTCCACCACTCCTGCCACCAGAACCACGACCTTTGGTGCCACTTCCACCACTCCCGGTGCCACCACGGCCTCCGGCACCACCTCCTCTTCTCCGGCCACCACCACCACGACCTCTGGAACCACAGTCTCCGGCGCCAACGTTATAGACACCAATGTGCGTAAGTGCAGCCTTTTCCTTTCGGGGTGACGTGCGCCCCAATGACTGAACGCCTGGTGGGCTCTTCACAGGCAGATCTCAAAGTGCTTTTCCCAAGGCAGGTCACTCGCATTATACCCAGGCCCCAGCCGGGGGAATCAAGGAACAGGAAGGGGACATAGCAGTGCTCATCTTCTGCATCCCTATTCACTGATCCCTACAGGGGAAAGGCCAAGGATCAGTGGGTGGCCATTGGTGGGCCAGGTTGTCCTCAGGCTGTGATGCGGGGTTAGAAGGGAAGTGCCGGTGCTGGTGGGGGGCCAGGGCAGGTTATGGCGCTAGACATGTGATAACTGTAATGGTTTCCGTGGCTGTTTCAGGTACATTCGAGGCTCAGGTGGACGTTCAAGTGAAGGTCACCAACCAGATCTTCACAGAGGAGCTGAACAATAAATCCTCTCCAGTTTATATTAAATTTGAGATGCAATTCAAAAAGCAGGTGAGGCCCAGGAGCCGGGAAATATTTATACTGCCCTCTTACTGCTGCTGTCAGTTCCTCTTGCCCGTTTTATGCAGGAATGTGGGGGGATTTTTTTGCCTTGCAGATGGATACGGTGTATCTGAGCGTGACTGGGTACCAAGGCGTTTTCATCCTGATGCTGAGGTGAGTGTCTGCCCAGAAACTAAGCTGCCCCCACTGCCCCGCTCCCAGACTGCACCGCTGTTCGCTAGGTGTCGGACGCTCAGAAGGAGGAAGGCTCCCAGGTTTGGCACCTCTGTGGTGCGTCTCTGAAATAACAAGAGCATGAGCGGGGCAGGTACTGGACTCTGAGCCTCCTGCTCTGGCCCAGGGGCTGGCCTGCTTTGGGTAAACACTAACAAAAACCCTTCGTAAATGCCCACTCGGCCCTTGTCCTCCACAGAAACCTAGCCCGTGACAGGCCTGGGAGTGTGAATTCCCAAGGCTGCCAGACCCCGAAACCCATGGGCTGGGCAGAGCTGCTGCATTCCCAGCTGGTCACAGGAATGTGTGACCCACGGACCTTCCTTTGGCCTGCGGCTGCCGGGGTGTTAACGTGCAACATGGGCTAACTCCTTCCCCTGTGTGTGAGGCGGGACTCCCCCTGGGGAGGCCGCTGCCCCCCGGATAACCACGGGCTCCTCCAGCAGCATCTCTGTACAGAGGGTTCTGAATCGCATGGCCGAGCTGGGCGCCCATGGCAGCCTGGAGGCAGGTGCTATTTGTCTGGGCGCAGAAGGTCAGCACCCCCCGGCTAGCTGAGGCAGCTCCCCATTGAGCGCGTGGGCTCTTGTGAGTCACACGTGTGGCTAACCTGTCGCTCTCCCCATTCGCTCTACGGGCAACTAACTCAGGGTTGAGAATTGCAGTGCTGGGGAGAGAACCCAGGAGTCCTGGCTCCCAGCCCCCCCTGCTCTAACCCACCAGCCCCCACCCCCCTCCCAGAGCTGGGGAGAGAACCCAGGAGTCCTGGCTTCCAGCCCCCCCTGCTCTAACCCACCAGCCCCCACCCCCCTCCCAGAGCTGGGGAGAGAACCCAGGAGTCCTGGCTTCCAGCCCCCCTGCTCTAACCACCAGCTCCCGGCTTTGCCCCCCAGGAAGGGCAGTATTGTGGTTGACCACACCGTGATCATCGAGGCCCCCCTGAGCAGCGACCTCGATGCCAAGTTGGAGTCTGTCACCAAGCAGGTGGTGAAGCAGCTGGAGGTCATCAACACGACTACAGGGAACTGCACAGGTAGGTGATGGGGGTCTGGCTCCTCGCATGTGGGGTAAGAGAAGCGACCCTGAGCACCTCCCTCTGGTGGTCACTGCCTCCGGTGCCCCGGGATGCTCACAGACCTGGCCGGTGCTTTCCCCCACAGTCTGGACAGCTCTGTTGAGCAGGAGCAAGCCGCAGTCCCCAGCCTGGCACAGGGCCCTCCAGGGCAGCAGGGAGGTGAAGGGGCAGGAAGGGGCAGACCTGTGCCCCCCCCCAGGGCCATATTCAGACAGTCAAGGGCCCCTGCCTGTGAGCCCATTGCAGGGCCTGAGTCCCCTCCCCTCCCAGCCTGGGTGAAGGTCTGGACAATGCCCGGCACAACGGGGGGCCCTGATCTCAGTTGTGGGGGCCCGATCTCAGCTGGGCTCTCAGGCTGCTGCGGCACTGTAGATCCTTACTAATGTCCAGCCAGTGATTGCTGACGAGTGATGAATGCCCGGTTGCCTCCATCTCTAGACGAGCTCTGCTTCACGGCTCCACCCAACCCGGTCCTCAGAAACGCCACCACAAATTTTTCGGCTGCAGGTGAGTGACCTGAACTCCTGGTGATGTGCAGCTGCCTCATTAGCCATCAGCCTGCCCCCGCCGATGGCTCTGGGGCAGGCTGACCCCACTCAGCCTCCCACTGACCCTTCTCTTCCCCCATCAGATACCTGCAGGCAGAGCGTCCCCAAGGACTTCGCCCAGTACTACTACCCCAGTATCACCGAGAAGGGCACCTTGATATGCCTTACCAGGTGCTCCCGGGAACTGCCAGATTTCCTGAACTGCAACTATGGGCAGTGCCTGCTGAAGACCTCCGGGCCCGTGTGCACGTGAGTATGCCCAGCCGGCCTGGGGTGTGAAGGATGCCAGCCACACCCGGGGGCACCCGACCGTCAACCCGGGCTTGCCTGGCTTCCTCAGAGCCTGCCCTAGACGGGCTGCCCTGTCTTGGGGGGCCTTCAGCGCCTATACACTGACTCTGACCCTAATCCTAACCCCTAAACCTGACCCTAACCCTTAACCCTTAACCCTAAACACTTAACCCTAACCTTAACCCTTAACTCTAATCCTCACTCTTAACCCTAACCCTATCCCTTAACCCTAACCCAAATCCTCACCCTAAACCATTAAGCCTAACCCATAACTCTAACCCCTAACCCTAAACCTAAACTTAAACCCTAACCCTTCACCCTATCCCTTAACCTAACCCTAATCTCACCCTAACCCTAAACCCAATCCTAACCCTAATCCTCACCCTAAACCCTTAACCATAATCCTTAACCCTATCCCTTAACCCTTAACCCTAAACCTGACCCTAACCCTCACCGTAAACCCCTAACCCTCACCCTAATCCTCACCCTTAATCCTTAACCCTAACCCAAATCCTCACCCTAAACCCTTAAGCCTAACCCATAACTCTAACCCCTAACCCTAAACCTAAATTTAAACCCTAACCCTTCACCCTTCACCCTATCCCTTAACCTAACCCTAATCTCACCCTAAACCCTTAACACTAACACTAACCTTAACCCCTAATCCTAACCCTCACCCTCACTCTCATCCTAATCCTGACCTTTAACTTTTAACCTGTACCCTAACCCTGAGCCTGGAGAGGGGCAGGAAGCAGCAGGGAAGGGGCTGGCGAGGGGGACCCCAGGGAGAGGAGCTGGGGAAGGTGCATGGAGGAGCCCAGGGGAAGGCAGCTGGGGTGAGGGGGGAGCCCAGGGAAGGTCTGGAGTGAGGGGACAGGGGAGCCTCAGTGAAGGGCCAGCATGGGGTGGGAGTCATCCTCACCCCCGCTTCTCTCTCCCCACAGCTGCGACAACATGGATGTGTTCTGGTACCCGGGCGATCACTGCCAAACCCGTGTCAGTAAGGTGGGTGTGGGCATGGCTGTTCCCCTGGTCGTCCTGTTCATCGCCGGCATCGTCCTCGCCACCTTCCTGGTCAAGGCCAGGAGTGGGTGGTCCAAAGCCAGGTAAAGGGGCCAGGTGCACACTGGCTGGGAGAGAGCCAGGGGGGCTGGGAGAGACCAGGGGGGCTGGGATCCAGGACACCTGGGTTCTCTCCCCGGCTCTGGGAGGGGAGTGGAGGCTGGTGGGTCAGATCAGGGGGGCTGGGAGCCAGGACTCCTGGGTTCTCTCCCTGGCTCTGGGAGGGGAGTCGGGGCTGGTGGGTTAGAGCGGGGGGCTGGGGGCCAGAGGAGGACAGAGAAGGATCCTCTATTTTTCTGTTGGGGTGGCCCCAAGGGGTGCAGTATCTGGTGGGCAGGTGCCAGCGTCTCTTTGCCCTGGGATGCTCACGGGCCTGGCCGGTGCTTTCCCCCGCAGACTGGACAGCTCTGTTGAGCAGCCAGAGGATTACGAGGAGGAAATGAGCATCTCTGGGGGCGTCATCATCAAGAACGAAGGAGCCTCGTACAACGGTAAGGCCCAGTCGCCCCAGCCCGGTGAGCCGGACCCTCCGGCCACGGGCAATGCCCCAGCTCGAGGCAGGTGTGGGGTGGGAGGGGGCGATGCTGATACCGGTGCAGCTCGAGGCAGGTGTGGGGTGTGTGTGTGATGCTGGGGCAGCCCCTTCCGTCTCCCCCTTTCTGACTCTGGTTCCCTTCTGGATCCACAGGGAGCGGCAGCAGAGGGACCTTCAGCCCTCATCTCTCGGCCGTGGACCCCACCATCCCGGTAGGTGCCCCTGGCACTGGCCCCTGGCCATTCCCCATCCCTGGCTCTGCACCAGGCCTGGGGGACGCTGCCATCAAACAGCCACTGGGTGGCGCCACTTCTCCCCCACCCGGCATCCTGGGAGGGGAGCAAGTGGGGGTGGGGGGGAGGGGCCCAGGGAGGAGGTATGGGATTGGGGGAGGGGAGGTGCCTGGTGCAGGTGTGGAGCGGGGTTAGGGGGACTGGGGGAGGGGAGGCGCCTGGTGTTGGGGAGGGGGTACAGGGGGCTGGGGAGGGGGGCTGGGGGAGGGGAGCCCCTTGGGGCCAGCATCAGCTCCTTGACCTCACGGCCCCTCTTTCCCCTGCCCAGATGCACATCCGGAGGCCGAAGCTCATGAGCAGCCCCTGACCCAGTCGCGGCCCCGCCCGGGCGGTGCGAGGGGGGCCCGTTCGGGGCACTGTGAATAGCCCAGGCCCAGTCCAACTGCCGGGCCCCATGGAGCTAGGGCCCTACCACCAGGGGAAGAGGGCAGAATCGCTTGGTAGAGCAGCTGCTGGAGATGGAGAGGGAAGGGGCCTGTATGTGCGTCAGGCCTAATCCTCCCCCCTTCCCCCTCTGGCCCCAGTGTAAATCTGGCATAACCCACTGACGCCGGTGTCATTACCTCCATGTGAAGGAAAAGTTCATGCACCTTGCAGGGGGCACGTCGGATGCCGCCCCATCCCACCCGCTCTGTTTAGTGCAATAGGATATTTGGGCACAGCAGCCAGGCCATGTCTACAAAGCACTTTAACCCAAACCTGCTCAAATGGGCCCCCCGTGCAATAAATTATTAACCTTTTTCGTGGTGGTGGTTTTATTTGTAGCAGTAGCCGCAGCCGTAGCAGAAGCTAAGGCCATCCTGGGATACATAAATGGGGGAACGTCAAATAGGGGCAGAGAGGTGATTTTTGTGACACTCTGTACCTCAGGGGAACACCCAGCACCCCCTGTTCATCCTTGTAAAATGACTGTGTGGTGTCCAATGCAAAGTTTGTCATATCGGGTGTCTTTGGAAGGCTCGTGATGCCCTGAGCATTGTTGTTATAGTGATGTTATAAGCTGTAATTTCATGTATATAGTTCTAAGGCTGAAAATGTGTCCTCATGGCTTAAAACAAGCCCAGGCAAAAACTCTCCAGGAGCAGAGGGGCAGTTTAAACCTCATCAGGGCATGTATGGGACAAAATAAGCCCTGCCTCACAGGAACAAAGGACGCTGGCCTAGACAGCAACAAAGGATCTGTTGGACTCTCCAGTGAGTCACGCCCCTTTCCCTTGGTCAGTTTGGGACTGTGATGAGGTAATGCTCACCTGACTCTGAAGGGGGGGGGCAAAGCCAAGAGGGAAGAAAGGACACGATAAAAGGGAGAGACGTTTGCCAGGCTCTTCCTCTCTCTCCCACCTACATCTACAAACATCACCACCAAGCAACTGAAGTGCTGATCAAAGGGGAGAGCCTGGCTGAAGGACAACCAGCCAGCGTGTGGTGAGAAGCAACTAAGTTTGTAAGGGCAATGAAAGTGTTAAGATTGGCTTAGAATGTGTTTTGCTTTTATTTCATTTGACCAAATCTAACTTGTTGTGCTTTGACTTATAATCACTTAAAATCTATCTTTGTAGTTAATAAATCTGTCTGTTTATTCTACCTGAAGCAGTGCGTTTGGTTTGAAGCGTGTCAGAGACTCCCCTTGGGAGAACAAGTCTGGTACATATCAATTTCTTTGTTAAATTGACAAACTCCTATAGGCTTGCAGCATCCAGCGGGTATAACTGGACACTGCAAGACGGAGGTTCCTAGTGTTGTGTCTGGGACTGGAGATATTGGCTAGTGTCATTCGTTTGCACAATCCAAGGAGCAAATTACATGCCAGAGGCTGTGCGTGAACAGCCCGTGAGTGGGGGTTCTCACAGCAGAGCAGGGTCAGGCTGGCTCCCAGAGTCAAGGATTGCACTGACCTAGCAGATCACCGGTCCAGATAACACCAGAGGGGAACGTCACAATTTTACCTCTGTATTTGGCCCAGGTGCAACCGTGGCTGGAATCCTGTGCCCAGTTCTGGTGCCCACAGTTCCAGCCAGAGGGTGATTAACTCGGAGAGGGTCAGAGAAGAGCTGTGAGAAGGATTAAAAACCCTGCCTTTGAGTGAGAGACTCCAGGAGCTTAATTAGCTTAATAAAGAGCAGGTGTAGGGATGGTGTGATCCCAGTCTGTAAGTACTGACGTGGGGAGCAAATATTTAACAACTGGCCCTTCAGTCGAGCAGAGGCAGGTCTAACCAGGTCCAAGGACTGGAAGCTGAAGGAGACAAATTCAGCCTGGAAATAAGGAGTAATATTTTCACGGTGAGAGGCATTAACTACTGGAACAATTGTCCCAGGGTGATGGTGGTGGATTCTCCTCTGATGTCGCAGGGCCATAATGCACTTGGACAATCAAGAAGAGAATGTTTTATGTTCAGGAAGGTGTGTCGCTGCCCCAAGAAGCCCAGAGATGGACAGACAGATGGATGGAGCTTAGGGGAAGGAGGACCCCATGACGCAACATTCCTACAAGTCAGCGGGATGCAGAAAGAAGCGAGGCCTTTCACAGGGGCTGTACCCTGCCAGGTGGGAGGCGGTGTGCTTGGGAAACTTGCCCAAGCTGGGAAGGTGGGTGGAGCAGAGCCGAGGGTTCGTGGCTGCCAGCTGTTACCCTGAAATCAACGTTTGCTTCCCGTTACGGTGCAATGATCTGTCCTGGCAGTCGTGCCCAGATGGCAGACTGAGTCCGTGGGGTGGGGGGTGCATTCCTCCCTCCCCAGGTGAGGAATGATCTCTGCTCAGACTTGCCGTCTGTGAAGGGCTCGCTCATGTCATGCTCCAACTCCTCCTCCTGCCCATGCACCGAGTTTGCTCCTTTTCCTGGTGTGTTCATCCTTAGAGAGGGTCAAAGAGTGGCCGGCTAAACACCTTCAGTTCTTTTGGGAGTTTCAAAAGGGAACACAGGAGCTTCGGAACAGTTTGCGCTTTCTGCATCTCTGTGATCTACTCGGATGTACTTATCTATCTAACTATACATACATACATCACCATACAGTCATCATCTATCTATCTATCTATCTATCTATCTATCTATCTATCTATCTATCTATCTATCAGCAGAGTCTGGATGAGCTCTCCCCTGACATCTAGTGGTCAGCTGTGGAAAAAGACTTCAGAAACTGATCTCGTTTGCATGGGCACACCCACCCTGCCTCCGTGCTCAGCATGATGGGATTGCTTGCTCAAATGATCACTTGTTGTAGTTGTTGGATCCCCAGTCTCTTTGTTATTGGGGCAGAAGTAATAAAAGGTTGTTGTCCTTGTGTGAACCGAGGGCAGCAGAACTGTACCTGCCATACCCCGATGGAGGGACTCACCCTCCACTGATCAGCACTCGCTAGGCAGGTTCAAAAGCCCAATGAGTTGAGAGAGGGTGGGGATAGGTACTTGTAGCTGGTGGTGTGGGCCCTAGAAACCATGTGACTCTTCTTCTCTCCATGGTATAGTAAAAGAGCTAATTTAGGGTACGTCTATACTTACCTCTGGGTCCGGCGGTAAGCAATCGATCTTCTGGGCTCAATTTATGGCGTCTTGTCTAGACGCGATAAATTGATCCCGGATCGATCCCAGAAGTGCTCGCCGTCGATGCCGGTACTCCTGCTCCGCGAGAGGAGTACGCAGAGTCGCAGGGGGAGCCTGCCTGCCGCGTGTGGACCCGCGGTAAGTTTGAACTAAGGTACTTCGAATTCAGCTACGTTATTAACGTAGCTGAAGTTGCGTATCTTAGTTCAAAGTGGGGGGTTAGTGTGGACCAGGCCACCGACTCAATGGAGAGTCTTGTTACATGCTGCAGAGTTGAAATCACTGATACCTAGGTCCAAGTATTAGACCTACTTTGGGACAGCGTTTCTTTTGCAAGAGACTGCCCAGTGTGCACCAGCAGTGAGGCTCCCCACTAACCGCTGAGATCACTGAGAGCTGTGTTAAGTGTGTGTGGGGGAGCCCTGAAGACATTTTGGAGAGTGGGTGGCTGGTGGAGAGGCATGACCAGCAGGGCGGCTGGTGGAGAGGCATGGCAAGCAGCTAGCAGGGGGGCTGGTGGAGAGGCATGGCAAGCAGCTAGCAGGGGGGCTGGTGGAGAGGCATGGCAAGCAGCTAGCAGGGCGACTGGCAGAGAGGCATGGCAAGTGGCCAGCAGAGAAGCCGGTGTAGAGGGCCAGGGCAGAGCCCCGCAGAGGTGTGGCAATCAGCCGTTGGGGTGACGAGTGAGTGCCCAAGCAGTGCAGCGCGTAAGGTGCCTCCTTACCACCACCACCCCCGCCTTCCACACAGGATGGGAAGTGAACTCTGCGGATGAACCTCTGAACTCTGGGGCTGCACTGGCCAAGGACAGCAACGGTGAGTGGGGTACAGAGAAGGGATGGGACGTTAAAGGGACTTTTGGGTTGCTGGAATTAAGACCTGGAGGGGGAAAGGACACTGCCCAGCTTACTTGGGGGTGGGTCTTTTGCTCTAAGGCTAGGTCTACACTACCCGCCTGAATCGGCAGGTAGAAATCGACCTCTCGGGGATCGAATTATCGCGTCCCGTTGGGACGCGACAAATCAATCCCCGAATTGACGCTCTTACTCCACCAGCAGAGGTGGGAGTAAGCGCCGTCGACGGGAAGCCACGGAGGTCGATTTTGCCACCGTCCTTACAGCGGGGTAAGTCGGCTGTGATACGTCGAATTCAGCTACGCTATTCGCGTAGCTGAATTTGCGTATCTTAAATCGACCCCCCCCCCCCTGTAGTGAGGACGTAGCCATAGTTATTCTTTATGATCCCTGGTTGTGGTGTTTTCTCAAATTAATGCTGAGTTAATTCCCTCCTTTTATTAAAACTTTTTGCTACACTCAGACTTTGTGCTTGCAAGGGGGAAGTATTGCCTCTTAGAGGTGCCCGGGGGGTGGTGTATAATTGTCCTAGGTCACTGGGTGGGGACTCGAGCCGGCCCTTGTTGGTGCTAGCTTCATCTGGCAGAAGAGTTACACCTAGCCGCCTAAATTTGGCCTCCAGGACCTCTCTCCTACCTTTCCCTGTGTCACTGGTACCGACATGTACCACGACCACCGGCTCCTCCCCAGCACTACACATAAGTCTGTCTACATGTCTCGAGAGATCCGCAACCTTCGCACCAGGCAGGCAAGTCACCATGTGGTTCTTCCGGTCATCGCAAACCCAGCTATCTATGTTTCTAATGATCAAATCTCCCATAACTATTACCTGTCACTTCCTAATAGCTGGGGTTCCCTCCCCTGGAGATGTATCCTCAGTGCGAGAGGATACCACAACATCATCTGGAAGGAGGGTCCCGACTATGGGATCGTTTCCCTCTGCTCCAGTTGGATGTTCTCCTTCCCTGAGATTTTCATCCTCCTCAATAGCACAGAGGCTGCCAGACTGGGGGTGGGACCATTCTACTGTGTCCTGGAAAGTCTCATCTATGTAGCTCTCTGTCTCCCTTAGCACCTCCAGCTCAGCCACTCTGGTCTCCCAAGCCCATACACGGTCTTTGAGGGCCAGGAGCTCCGTGCATCGAATGCACACATACGCCACCTGCCAACAGGGCAGGTAATCAGACATGCTGCATTGGGTGCAATAAACTGGGTAGCCCCCCTCTGTTGCTGGACTTCTGCCTGAATTCTCTTTTTACTCCTGCAGCTGGGTCCTTTGTTGTTGTTTTGTTTTTATCAGGGGGTGGTTTTTACCTTAAGTTTAAAGAAGTTTAAGGAATGTTAAGTGTATGTAGCCTCTCTCCCCCGTAAACTCCCTTGCAAAACTCCCCTGTTCACTAGCTCCTCTGGTCACTTAGGAGTGGCTTTTTAAAGCCCTGGTCTTCCTAAGAAGCCCTCCCCCCTCCCCCCCCGGTAAGAGTTGATGGGTTCTAAAGGCCATAGGGATCAAAACCTCGTTAAGAAACTCTCAGCCTTGCCTAGCAGGCCACTAGGCTCAGCACACACAGGGTCAGCACACGGTCCCCCAAACAAACAGACCACACAGTATATTTCAGTCCAGCAGCAAGCACATCACAACAAACACAAACAAAGCATTTCCTGGTCTCTCTCACTCCTCATTCCTCTCCTCCAAGATCTTCGGCATGGAGGGAATGAGGGATGAGCTCCCAACTGTCCCCATCCACCCAGGGCACCAAAAGTCTCCCGCCTTCCTTTGTGCTCCTGGCACCGATCCGAAATCTCCCAGCTGCTGGTTTATTAGCCTTATCGACCTTTGAAATTCACCAGAACAATTGCCTGTATTCCTCCACCCAGCCCAAGGAAGCCGAGTGCCCCCCCCCACTCCGGAAGCTAAGGTCCCTGGTTCCTACCCCCCTGTTCAGTGGTCTTCCGGTCCTCGAAAGGTGCACACTGCCTCCCTCCATTACCACCTCTATGGATTATGCCCCGAACTCTTCTCCTAAAGGATGAAGATGCTTTGGGTCTCCCTGCTCCTCGCCCACCTCGCATCCTCTGTCTCTTCGGCAGGTGAGTCGAGCCCATGAGTGCCGGACTGTTTGGCTTCTCTTGCAGAACGGGGTGTGGCTTATGGTCCCTGCCACCAAGGGGCCGCTGAGGGGTTCCCAACACACCCTGAGCCCTGGCACCCCTAAAAATCACAGAGTATAAAGCCAAAGAGACCCCGGGCTGAATTAACTCCACTACAGCAGGTCGGCTTCAAAACCAGCCCTGCTCAATTTCAAGATTGCCAGCAAAGGAGCATCTGCCAGGCCCCTTGGTAAACTGTCCCAAGGGGTAATTAGCCTCCATGATATAAATTTGCACCTTATTTCCAGTTTGGTGTTTTTTTCATCTTGCTTCAACATCCGGCCAGTGGCTCTTGCTAGATTCTTTTCCTACTGACTCAAAGGGATCCTCCAGCAGCCAGTTCCTCAGGCAAGTCACTCAGGTTTTGCAGCACAAACATTGTACAAGAGTTTGCCCACTGGTCTTTTCCCGGTCCACTCAAATCCTTGGTGTTCAGACAATGGCAAGAGGGTTAGAGTAAAAGTTTCTCGGTTTCTAATCGCCATCCGGTAGTTTTCCCGGCATTTCACAGCCCCCAGCTGTGACATTCCTGCCTCCTGAGTTGGTTTTCCCATTATTTCATTGCAAACAAGGTAAATCTTGATGCTTGTCCACATGGGCAGCAGATATCATAGGCCAGGTGTGACCTGTCCACACTCTGCCCCCAGTTCCCCTCCTGCTTCCCACACCGTGGGCAGCTCTTCCCCTGTGCCATGGCCCCTGCTGGTGCTGGCGCTGGGGCCGCGCTGCCAAGCCTTCCGGTGCTCCGGGGCTGGAGGGGATGGGGCTGCGCTGCCCGGCCTCCCAGCGCTGGGGATATTGGGGTGTTCGGGACTAGGGGTGCTATTAGGTCTTTTGGTGGGGGCAGATTTGGACAGGGGTGTGGTTCTTCCCTTGCAAGAGATCTAACAATGCCCCCACCAGGCGGAGAAGGTGGAGAATGACTTGACCTCACTGCCTGCAGCTGGCACTAACTGACTTTACCAGCTCAGAAGCCAAACCGATAGGGCTGTGGGGGTGTTTCTTTAAAGGGGTGGTGTATCACTGCCCCCTTTGCTAGCGAACCGAAGCCCCCACTCAAGGCACTGACCAAACCAAGAAAAGCAGTGCCTATGCCATAAGGAGGCCTGGCAGGTGGCTCCTTCATGGTCAATGCCGGACCTTCCATTCAGATATCATAGAGTCATAGAATATCAGGGATGGAAGGGACCTCAGGAGGTCATCTAGTCCAACCCCCTGCTCAAAGCAGGACCAATTCCCAACTAAATCATCCCAGCCAGGGCTTCGTCAAGCCGGGCCTTAAAAACCTCTAAGGAAGGAGACTCCACCACCTCCCTAGGTAACCCATTCCAGTGCTTCACCACCCTCCTAGTGAAAAAGTTTTTCCTACTATCCAACCTAAACCTCCCCCACTGCAGCTTGAGACCATTGCTCCTTGTTCTGTCATCTGCCACCACTGAGAACAGTCTAGATTCATCCTCTTTGGAACCCACTGTAGTAAGAGGAGGCCCTGAGATATAAACCTTGGTATCAGAGGCCCGGTATGAGGCCTAAGGCCTGAACTAAAGTAATGGTCAAGGCTCTGCTAACATAAAGCAAAGTTAAGCTGTGAGCCAGAGGCAGGCCCTGCTCACAGAAGCTGGCAAGGAAAGGGCTGATGCTGCAAAAAGATACAGACCTAAAAGGTACTGGACACTAGATATCAGAACCTTCGGATACTTGCACATTCCACACAGATAACAAGGAACAGGCTGACCCATCCCAATGACAGGGCCAAAAGGGTAATATGATGGATAGAGTTGTTTTGCTCGAACCAACATTTACAAGGTGAGAGGCGGCATCTTGCTACGTAGTGGGGTTGTACCTTGCTACTCATAGACTCATAGACTCATAGACTTTAAGGTCAGAAGGGACCAATATGGTCATCTAGTCTGACCTCCCGCATGATGCAGGCCACAAAAGCTGACTCACCCACAACAGAATCTTCCAGCCTGCGACCCCTGCCCTATGCTGCGGAGGAAGGCGAAAAACCTCCAGGGCCTCTGCCAATCTACCCTGGAGGAAAATTCCTTCCCGACCCCAAATATGGCGATCAGCAGAACCCCGAGCATACAGGCAAGATTCTACAGCCGGACCCTCATTTTACCCGCGATGGCCCGTTAATGCCTAATTGACTAAAATCACATTATCCCATCAAACCATTCCCTCCATAAACTTATCAAGACTAATCTTGAAGCCAGAGAGGTCCTTCGCCCCCACCGTTTCCCTTGGAAGGCTGTTCCAAAATTTTACCCCTCTGACGGTTAGAAACCTTCGTCTAATTTCAAGCCTAAACTTCCCCACGGCCAGTTTATATCCATTCGTTCTCGTATCCACATTACTACTAAGCTGAAATAATTCCTCTCCCTCCTTGGTATTAATCCCTCTGATATATTTAAAGAGAGCAATCATATCCCCCCTCAGCCTTCTTTTGGTTAGGCTAAACAAACCGAGCTCCTCGAGTCTCCTTTCATAGGAAAGGTTTTCCATTCCTCGGATCATCCTAGTGGCCCTTCTCTGTACCCGTTCCAGTTTGAGTTCATCCTTTTTAAACATAGGAGACCAGAACTGCACACAGTACTCCAAATGAGGTCTCACCAGCGCCTTGTATAACGGAAGCAGCACCTCCCTGTCCCTACTAGAAATACCTCGCCTAACGCATCCCAAGATCGCATTAGCTTTTTTCACAGCCACGTCACATTGCCTACTCATAGTCATCCTGCGATCAACCAGGACTCCGAGGTCCTTCTCCTCCTCCGTCACTTCCAACCTATGCGTCCCTAACTTATAACTAAAATTCTTGTTAGTCATCCCTAAATGCATCACCTTACACTTCCCACTATTAAATCTCATCCTATTATTGTTACTCCAATTTACAAGGTCATCCAAGTCTCCCTGCAAAATATCCCGATCCTTCTCCGAATTGGCAATACCTCCCAACTTTGTGTCATCCGCAAACTTTATCAGCCCACTCCTACATTCGGTTCCGAGGTCAGTAACGAATAGATTAAATAAAATCGGACCCAAAACCGAACCTTGAGGAACCCCACTGGTGACCTCCCTCCAACCCGACAGTTCCCCTTTCAGTACTACCCGCTGCAGTCTCCCCTTTAACCAGTTCTTTATCCACCTCTGGATTTTCATATCGATCCCCATCTTTTCTAATTTAACCAGTAATTCCTCGTGCGGCACAGTATCAAACGCTTTACTAAAATCTAGGTAAATTAGATCCACCGCATTTCCTTTATCTAGAAGGTCTGTTACTTTCTCAAAAAAGGAGATCAAGTTGGTTTGGCACGATCTTCCTTTCGTAAACCCATGTTGTAATTTGTCCCAATTGCCATTCACCTCAAGGTCCTTAACTACTTTTTCCTTCAAAATTTTTTCCAAGACCTTGCATACTACAGAAGTTAAACTAACAGGCCTGTAGTTACCCGGGTCACTTTTTATCCCCTTCTTGAAAATAGGAACCACATTAGCTATTTTCCAGTCCATCGGTACCTCCCCCGAGTTTACAGATTTATTAAAAATTATTGCCAAGGGGCTTGCAATTTCTCGTGCCAGCTCCTTCAATATTCTAGGATGAAGATCATCCGGTCCACCCGATTTAGTCCCATTTAGCTGGTCAAGTTTGGCTTCCACCTCTGATACTTTAATGTCAATTGCCCCTCCTTTATTCCCCTCTGTCCCGCTCCCTCTATTCCTAAGCCCTTCATTAGCCTTATTAAACACCGATGCAAAATATTCATTTAGATATTGTGCCATGCTTAGATTGTCCTTAATCTCCACTCCATCTGCAAGCTTCAGTGGCCCCACTTCCTCTTTCTTTGTTTTCTTCCTATTTATATGGCTATAAAACCTCTTACTATTGGATTTAATTCCCCTCGCGAGGTCCAACTCTACACGGCTTTTGGCCTTTCTCACCGCATCCCTACATGCTCTGACCTCAATAAGGTAGGTTTCTTTGCCGATCTCTCCTCTCTTCCATTCTTTGTACGCTTTCTGTTTTTTCTTAATCGCCCCTTTGAGACGCCCGCTCATCCAGCTGGGTCTAATTCCCCTGCCTACTGACCGTTTCCCCTTTCTCGGGATACAGGCCTCGGACAGCTCGTGCAACTTCAGCTTGAAATAATCCCAGGCCTCATCTGCCTTTAGCTCTCTAAGTATGTTAGCCCAATCCACTTCCCTAAGTAGTTGCCTTAATTTATTAAAGTTGGCCTTTTTGAAATCGTAAACCTTAGTCACAGTCATAGTTTTATTTCTGTTAACCCTTCCATTTAGTTTAAACCAAATTAGCTCATGGTCACTCGAGCCAAGGTTGTCCCCTACAACCATTTCCTCAACGAGGTCCTCACTACTCACCAGCACCAAATCTAAAATGGCATCCCCCCTCGTCGGTTCAGCTACTACTTGATGAAGGAATTCATCTGCTAGCACGTCTAGAAACATCTGAGCCCTATTATTGTTACTAGCATTTGTTCCCCAATCTATGTCTGGGAAGTTAAAGTCCCCCATGATCACACAGCTCTTATTAGTTTTTACTTCCTTAAAAACATTAAATAGTTCTCTGTCCGCATCCAGGCTAGATCCCGGCGGTCTATAGCACACCCCAAGCAGTATCTCAGGGGAGGCTCTAGTAGTTCTTTTACCCAGTGTAATTGTTGCCCAGACAGACTCCGTCTTATCCATTCCATCACTTATTATTTCTTTACATTTTAGCTCATTATTGACATACAATGCCACACCCCCACCTTTACCTTTTTTCCGGTCATTCCTAAACAGCACATACCCTTCCATACCTGTACTCCAGTCATGACTACCATTCCACCACGTTTCGGTTATTCCTACGATATCAGGTTTCATTTCTTGGACCAGGAGCTCCAATTCCTCCATTTTGTTACCTAGGCTTCTCGCATTGGTGTATAAACATCTTACCGTATGCTGTCTATCCTTTCTCCCATTAGTTAAGCACTTTGGTATGGACCCTGTAGTGTCCATCTGCCCCCTCCTTCTTATGTCCAATTCCCTACCCCTACCTATATCTGTGCTTTTCTCCTCGCCCTCTTTTTCAGTGTTGGAATCTGGCGTGGAGATCAACTGGACATCTCCCAACCGTCTCCCCCAAGTTCCTAGTTTAAAGCCCTTCTGATGAGATGAGCCAGCCTCCCTCCCAGAAGTCTATTTCCTTCCCTACTCAGGTGAAGTCCATCCCGCGAGAACAGCTGTCTGTCCCCGAAAGCCTCCCAGTGGCCATACATCCCAAAGCCCTCCTTATAGCACCACTCCCTTAGCCAGCTATTTATCCTCACAATCCTGTCTGCCCTTTGCTGTCCTTCTCTAGGAACAGGCAGAATCCCACTGAAGATAATCTGAGCCTCGACTTCCTTAAGCGTCTTCCCCAGCCTGGCATAATCTCCCTTGATTCTCTCTAGCGAGAACCTAGCCGTGTCATTCGTTCCTACATGAAGGATGATCAAGGGGTTCTTACCCGCTCCTTTTAGGATCCTTTTCAACCGCAGGTCCACATCCCGTATCTTAGCGCCCGGCAGACAGCACACCCTTCTGTTTTCCGGGTCCGCCCTGGTTACAGGCCTGTCTAACCTCCTCAGTAAGGAGTCCCCAATCACATAAACCTGCCTTTGCCTGGGGGCAGCGCAATCTACCAATCTATCCCCTGTTCCCTGCGGCTGTAACTCCTGTCTGTCTCTATTATCCCTTATAGTCCCCCTATTGCCATCCTGTATCCTCCCGGGGCCAAGTGTTGATGCTACTTCCATCAACTCCTCCCCCCTGTGTATTGGACTAGCTGCCCTTCTTTTCTTCCTCTGCCTCCCACCATCAGGTACCACCTGCTGCGTCCCCTCCTCGTTAGCCAAACACCCAAACCTGTTCCTGAGTTCTATTTCCCCCTCACTAGCCCTCCTTTTCCTTGGCCTGCTTCTCACGGTCACATGCTTCCACTGCTCTTGTTCTCCCCCCGACATTCCCCCCTCACAGACCATAGCCCCCGCTTCCACCTGCACCCCTGAGCATGCCCCTTCAGCCACCCCTTGCCTTTGCTCCATTAGCTGCTCAAACCCCCTTCTAAACTCTACCAGGGTCTCTACCTGCATCTCCAACCCCCGAACCTTTTCCTCTAACAGGGCAAGTAGGCGGCATTTCATACAGACATACCTCTGATCAGGTGCACCTGCTAGGACCATATACATACCGCAGCTGCTACATGCTTTCATCTGCATTGTGTCCCCTGCTGCTTGGCTCATGGCTGCCATGGTCTCTGCCTGCAGCCTCTGAGGGAACAAAGCACACCGGCCACCGCGCCCGCCTGCCTCCCCTTCCACCTCCCCCTGTAAACTCCCACTTAAACTCCCCTGTTAGCAGCCCTGTCCTGGGGGCCGCTGCTAGGGCCGCTGCTCGGCTGGGAGGCCTCTTTTATAGGCCCCCTAATCAGCCAAGCTCCGCCCCCTAATCAGGGCGGAGCCCCTACTCAGGGCTCGGGGCTCAGCACACTGCCCCTACAGGCCTCTACACATACAAGCACTACAAAGACAGACGCAAGTACAGATACCTTCTCCTCCAATGAGACTCACTCCCACTTAAACTCCCCTGTTAGGAGCCCTGTTGGCCGGCTCCTGGGGGTCGCTGCTCGCTGCTAGGTAGAGGGGTTGCACCTACGTAGAGGGGTTGCACCTCAATACGTCAGGAGTGATATGTAACTTGTTTGTACCTGTGTATAAGAATGCACCCCTGAGTGGATGTCTTTGTCCAGCCTAGGGGGCAGTGGAAAGTCCCACCACTGACTGAGCTGAGTCCATTGTCAGGGAGCACATAAGTACTGGCTAGCCGCACCTTAGCAGCACCTTGGACTTCGTTTGCCGGGGAGCTGGAGACTGTGTTTCTCTTCGACAATAAACCTGGCCGATGTGCCTTCGTACCTTACTAGAGTCTGTGGTCATTGGGGGTTCTCTCGGGGTCTGCTGTGCCAGCGATCTGCGCAGAGCCGGGGCAGCACACGCACGCAGCCGATTGATATCAACATTGACCAGAGCAGAGCACCACACCGGGAGCATTTGACAACACCCCCTTCAGGTAGTTGAAGGCTGCTATCAAATCCCCCCTCATTCTTCTCTTCTGCAGACTAAACAATCCCAGTTCCCTCAGCCTCTCCTCATAAGTCATGTGCTCCAGCCCCCTAATCATTTTTGTTGCCCTCTGCTGGACTCTCTCCAATTTGTCCACATCCTTCTTGTAGTGTGGGGCCCAAAACTGGACACAGTATTCCTGATGAGGCCTCACTAATGCCGAATAGAGGGGAATGATCACATCCCTCGATCTGCTGGCAATTCCCCTACTTATACAGCCCAAAATGCTGTTAGCCTTCTTGGCAACAAGGGCACAATGTTGACTCATATCCAGCTTCTTGTCCACTGTAACCCCTAGGTATTTTTCTGCAGAACTGCTGCCTAGCCACTCGGTCCCTAGTCTGTAGCTGTGCATGGGATTCTTCCGTCCTAAGTGAAGGACTCTGCACTTGTCCTTGTTGAAATCCTCAGGCCGTTCATTTATGTGAACGTATCTGATCCCGTACGTGCCGCCCCCGAGTGCCTAACTGCCATTTACACTCAGTGCATCACAGCACAAGGTGAGCAGGGTAAACTGAGGCACACATAGCACTCATAAAAATCTTTCTGAAAATTTCCACACTCATCATAGAGAGATAGAAGGGTGTTTGTGGGAGGGAAGGAGGGAGGGATAGATAAACAGAGGGGGTTCATGAGGATGGATGGATGGATGGATGGACAGAGATTTCCCATATACACCCCTCTCTTCATCCATCCCCAGACACCCCCTTTATCTATCTATGTGGGAATTTTTGGTAATATTTTTATTAGCCGTATCCATCCCTCAGTTTACCGCGCTCCCCTGGCTGGCTGAAAGGAGGAGGTAGATGAGGCTGGCTGGAAGGAGGAGGTAGATGAGGCTGGCTGGAAGGAGGAGGTGTATGAGGCTGGCTGGAAGGAGGAGGTAGATGAGGCTGGCTGGAAGGAGAAGGTAGATGAGGCTGGCTGGCTGGCTGGAACGAGGAGGTAGATGAGGCTGGCTGGCTGGCTGGAAGGAGAAGGTAGATGAGGATGGCTGGCTGGAAGGAGGAGGGAGATGAGGCTGGCTGGCTGGAAGGAGGAGGTAGATGTGGCTGGCTGGAAGGAGGAGGTAGATGAGGCTGGCTGGCTGGAAGGAGGAGGTAGATGTGGCTGGCTGGAAGGAGGAGGTAGATGAGGCTGGCTGGCTGGAAGGAGGAGGTAGATGAGGCTGGCTGGCTGGAAGGAGGAGGTAGATGAGGCTGGCTGGCTGGAAGGAGGAGGGAGGTGAGGCTGGCTGGCTGGAAGGAGGAGGGAGATGAGGCTGGCTGGCTGGAAGGAGGAGGGAGATGAGGCTGGCTGGCTGGAAGGAGGAGGTAGGTGAGGCTGGCTGGAACGAGGAGGTAGATGAGGCTGGCTGGCTGGAAGGAGGAGGTAGATGAGGCTGGCTGGCTGGAAGGAGGAGATAGATGAGGCTGGCTGGAAGGAGGAGGTAGATGAGGCTGGCTGGCTGGAAGGAGGAGGGAGATGAGGCTGGCTGGCTGGAAGGAGGAGGTAGGTGAGGCTGGCTGGAAGGAGGAGGTAGATGAGGCTGGCTGGAAGGAGAAGGTAGATGAGGCTGGCTGGCTGGAAGGAGGAGGTAGATGAGGCTGGCTGGCTGGAAGGAGGAGGTAGATGAGGCTGGCTGGCTGGAAGCAGGAGGTAGATGAGGCTGGCTGGCTGGCTGGAAGGAGGAGGTAGATGAGGCTGGCTGGCTGGAAGGAGAAGGTAGATGAGGCTGGCTGGCTGGAAGGAGGAGGTAGATTTGGCTGGCTGGCTGGCTGGAAGGAGGAGGTAGATGAGGCTGGCTGGAAGGAGGAAGTAGATGAGGCTGGCTGGCTGGAAGGAGGAGGGAGATGAGGCTGGCTGGCTGGCTGGAAGGAGGAGGTAGATGAGGCTGGCTGGAAGGAGGAGGTAGATGAGGCTGGCTGGCTGGCTGGAAGGAGGAGGTAGATGAGGCTGGCTGGAAGGAGGAGGTAGATGAGGCTGGCTGGCTGGAAGAAGGAGGTAGATGAGGCTGGCTGGCTGGAAGGAGGAGGTAGATGAGGGTGGCTGGCTGGAAGGAGGAGGTAGATGAGGCTGGCTGGCTGGCTGGAAGGAGGAGGGAGATGAGGGTGGCTGGAAGGAGGAGGTAGATAAGGCTGGCTGGCTGGAAGGAGGAGGGAGATGAGGCTGGCTCGCTGGAAGGAGGAGGGAGATGAGGCTGGCTGGCTGGCTGGAAGGAGGAGGGAGATGAGGCTGGCTGGCTGGAAGGAGGAGGTAGATGAGGCTGGCTGGCTGGCTGGAAGGAGGAGGTAGATGAGGCTAGCTGGCTGGCTGGAAGGAGGAGGTAGATGAGGCTGGCTGGCTGGCTGGAAGGAGGAGGTAGATGAGGCTGGCTGGAAGGAGGAGGTAGATGAGGCTGGCTGGCTGGAAGGAGGAGGTAGATGAGGCTGGCTGGCTGGAAGGAGGAGGGAGGTGAGGCTGGCGGGCTGGAAGGAGGAGGTAGATGAGGCTGGCTGGCTGGAAGGAGGAGGTAGATGAGGCTGGCTGGCTGGAAGGAGGAGGTAGATGAGGCTGGCTGGCTGGAAGGAGGAGGTAGATGAGGCTGGCTGGCTGGCTGGAACGAGGAGGTAGATGAGGCTGGCTGGCTGGCTGGAAGGAGAAGGTAGATGAGGATGGCTGGCTGGAAGGAGGAGGGAGATGAGGCTGGCTGGCTGGAAGGAGGAGGTAGATGTGGCTGGCTGGAAGGAGGAGGTAGATGAGGCTGGCTGGCTGGAAGGAGGAGGTAGATGTGGCTGGCTGGAAGGAGGAGGTAGATGAGGCTGGCTGGCTGGAAGGAGGAGGTAGATGAGGCTGGCTGGCTGGAAGGAGGAGGTAGATGAGGCTGGCTGGCTGGAAGGAGGAGGGAGGTGAGGCTGGCTGGCTGGAAGGAGGAGGGAGATGAGGCTGGCTGGCTGGAAGGAGGAGGTAGGTGAGGCTGGCTGGAACGAGGAGGTAGATGAGGCTGGCTGGCTGGAAGGAGGAGGTAGATGAGGCTGGCTGGCTGGAAGGAGGAGATAGATGAGGCTGGCTGGAAGGAGGAGGTAGATGAGGCTGGCTGGCTGGAAGGAGGAGGGAGATGAGGCTGGCTGGCTGGAAGGAGGAGGTAGGTGAGGCTGGCTGGAAGGAGGAGGTAGATGAGGCTGGCTGGAAGGAGAAGGTAGATGAGGCTGGCTGGAAGGAGAAGGTAGATGAGGCTGGCTGGCTGGAAGGAGGAGGTAGATGAGGCTGGCTGGCTGGAAGGAGGAGGTAGATGAGGCTGGCTGGCTGGAAGCAGGAGGTAGATGAGGCTGGCTGGCTGGCTGGAAGGAGGAGGTAGATGAGGCTGGCTGGCTGGAAGGAGAAGGTAGATGAGGCTGGCTGGCTGGAAGGAGGAGGTAGATTTGGCTGGCTGGCTGGCTGGAAGGAGGAGGTAGATGAGGCTGGCTGGAAGGAGGAAGTAGATGAGGCTGGCTGGCTGGAAGGAGGAGGGAGATGAGGCTGGCTGGCTGGCTGGAAGGAGGAGGTAGATGAGGCTGGCTGGAAGGAGGAGGTAGATGAGGCTGGCTGGCTGGCTGGAAGGAGGAGGTAGATGAGGCTGGCTGGAAGGAGGAGGTAGATGAGGCTGGCTGGCTGGAAGAAGGAGGTAGATGAGGCTGGCTGGCTGGAAGGAGGAGGTAGATGAGGGTGGCTGGCTGGAAGGAGGAGGTAGATGAGGCTGGCTGGCTGGCTGGAAGGAGGAGGGAGATGAGGGTGGCTGGAAGGAGGAGGTAGATAAGGCTGGCTGGCTGGAAGGAGGAGGGAGATGAGGCTGGCTCGCTGGAAGGAGGAGGGAGATGAGGCTGGCTGGCTGGCTGGAAGGAGGAGGGAGATGAGGCTGGCTGGCTGGAAGGAGGAGGTAGATGAGGCTGGCTGGCTGGCTGGAAGGAGGAGGTAGATGAGGCTAGCTGGCTGGCTGGAAGGAGGAGGTAGATGAGGCTTGCTGGCTGGCTGGAAGGAGGAGGTAGATGAGGCTGGCTGGAAGGAGGAGGTAGATGAGGCTGGCTGGCTGGAAGGAGGAGGTAGATGAGGCTGGCTGGCAGGCTGGAAGGAGGAGGTAGCTGAGGCTGGCTGGCTGGAAGGAGGTGGGAGGTGAGGCTGGCTGGCTGGCTGGAAGGAGGAGGTAGATGAGGCTGGCTGGAAGGAGGAGGTAGATGAGGCTGGCTGGAAGGAGGAGGGAGATGAGGCTGGCTGGCTGGAAGGAGAAGGTAGATGAGGCTGGCTGGCTGGCTGGAAAGAGGAGGTAGATGTGGCTGGCTGGAAGGAGGAGGTAGATGAGGCTGTCTGGCTGGAAGGAGGAGGTAGATGAGGATGGCTGGAAGGAGGAGGGAGATGAGGCTGGCTGGCTGGAAGGAGAAGGTAGATGAGGCTGGCTGGCTGGCTGGAAAGAGGAGGTAGATGTGGCTGGCTGGAAGGAGGAGGTAGATGAGGCTGGCTGGCTGGAAGGAGGAGGTAGATGAGGCTGGCTGGCTGGCTGGAAGGAGGAGGTAGATGAGGCTGGCTGGAAGGAGGAGGTAGATGAGGCTGGCTGGCTGGAAGGAGGAGGTAGATGAGGCTAGCTGGAAGGAGGAGATAGATGAGGCTGGCTGGCTGGAAGGAGGAGGTAGATGAGGCTGGCTGGCTGGCTGGAAGGAGGAGGTAGATGAGGCAGGCTGGCTGGAAGGAGGAGGTAGATGAGGCTGGCTGGAAGGAGGAGGTAGATGAGGCTGGCTGGCTGGAAGGAGGAGGTACATGAGGCTGGCTGGCTGGAAGGAAGAGGTAGATGAGGCTGGCTGGCTGGCTGGCTGGAAGGAGGAGGTAGATGAGGCTGGCTGGAAGGAGGAGGTAGATGAGGCTGTCTGCCTGGAAGGAGGAGGTAGATGAGGCTGGCTAGCTGGCTGGAAGGAGGAGGTAGATGAGGCTGGCTGGCTGGCTGGAAGGAGGAGGTAGATGAGGCTGGCTGGCTGGAAGGAGGAGGGAGGTGAGGCTGGCTAGCTGGAAGGAGGAGGGAGATGAGGCTGGCTGGGTGGAAGGAGGAGGGAGATGAGGCTGGCTGGCTGGAAGGAGGAGGTAGGTGAGGCTGGCTGGAAGGAGGAGGTAGATGAGGCTGGCTGGCTGGAAGGAGGAGGTAGATGAGGCTGGCTGGCTGGAAGGAGGAGGGAGGTGAGGCTGGCGGGCTGGAAGGAGGAGGTAGATGAGGCTGGCTGGCTGGAAGGAGGAGGTAGATGAGGCTGGCTGCCTGGAAGGAGGAGGTAGATGAGGCTGGCTGCCTGGCTGGAAGGAGGAGGTAGATGAGGCTGGCTGGCTGGAAGGAGGAGGGAGGTGAGGCTGGCTGGCTGGAAGGAGGAGGGAGATGAGGCTGGCTGGCTGGAAGGAGGAGGGAGATGAGGCTGGCTGGCTGGAAGGAGGAGGTAGGTGAGGCTGGCTGGAAGGAGGAGGTAGATGAGGCTGGCTGGCTGGAAGGAGGAGGTAGATGAGGCTGGCTGGCTGGAAGGAGGAGGGAGGTGAGGCTGGCGGGCTGGAAGGAGGAGGTAGATGAGGCTGGCTGGCTGGAAGGAGGAGGGAGGTGAGGCTGGCTGGCTGGAAGGAGGAGGGAGATGAGGCTGGCTGGCTGGAAGGAGGAGGGAGATGAGGCTGGCTGGCTGGAAGGAGGAGGTAGGTGAGGCTGGCTGGAACGAGGAGGTAGATGAGGCTGGCTGGCTGGAAGGAGGAGGTAGATGAGGCTGGCTGGCTGGAAGGAGGAGGTAGATGAGGCTGGCTGGCTGGAAGGAGGAGGGAGATGAGGCTGGCTGGCTGGAAGGAGGAGGTAGGTGAGGCTGGCTGGAAGGAGGAGGTAGATGAGGCTGGCTGGCTGGAAGGAGGAGGTAGATGTGGCTGGCTGGAAGGAGGAGGTAGATGAGGCTGGCTGGCTGGAAGGAGGAGGTAGGTGAGGCTGGCTGGAACGAGGAGGTAGATGAGGCTGGCTGGCTGGAAGAAGGAGGTAGATGAGGCTGGCTGGCTGGAAGGAGGAGGGAGGTGAGGCTGGCTGGCTGGAAGGAGGAGGTAGATGAGGCTGGCTGGCTGGAAGGAGGAGGTAGATGAGGCTGGCTGGCTGGAAGGAGGAGGGAGATGAGGCTGGCTGGCTGGAAGGAGGAGGTAGGTGAGGCTGGCTGGAAGGAGGAGGTAGATGAGGCTGGCTGGCTGGAAGGAGGAGGTAGATGTGGCTGGCTGGAAGGAGGAGGTAGATGAGGCTGGCTGGCTGGAAGGAGGAGGTAGATGTGGCTGGCTGGAAGGAGGAGGTAGATGAGGCTGGCTGGCTGGAAGGAGGAGGTAGATGAGGCTGGCTGGCTGGAAGGAGGAGGTAGATGTGGCTGGCTGGAAGGAGGAGGTAGATGAGGCTGGCTGGCTGGAAGGAGGAGGTAGATGAGGCTGGCTGGCTGGAAGGAGGAGGGAGATGAGGCTGGCTGGCTGGCTGGAAGGAGGAGGTAGATGAGGCTGGCTGAAAGGAGAAGGTAGATGAGGCTCGCTGGCTGGCTGGAAGGAGAAGGTAGATGAGGCTGGCTGGCTGGAAGGAGGAGGTAGATGTGGCTGGCTGGAAGGAAGAGGTAGATGAGGCTGGCTGGCTGGAAGGAGGAGGGAGGTGAGGCTGGCTGGCTGGAAGGAGGAGGGAGATGAGGCTGGCTCGCTGGAAGGAGGAGGTAGATGTGGCTGGCTGGCTGGAAGGAGGAGGTAGATGAGGCTGGCTGGCTGGAAGGAGGTAGATGAGGCTGGGTGGCTGGAAGGAGGAGGTAGATGTGGCTGGCTGGCTGGAAGGAGGAGGTAGATGAGGCTGGCTGGCTGGAAGGAGGAGGGAGATGAGGCTGGCTGGCTGGAAGGAGGAGGGAGATGAGGCTGGCTGGCTGGGAGGAGGAGGTAGGTGAGGCTGGCTGGAAGGAGGAGGTAGATGAGGCTGGCTGGCTGGAAGGAGGAGGTAGATGTGGCTGGCTGGAAGGAGGAGGTACATGAGGCTGGCTGGCTGGAAGGAGGAGGTAGATGAGGCTGCCTGGCTGGCTGGAAGGAGGAGGTAGATGAGGCTGGCTGGCTGGAAGGAGGAGGTAGATGAGGCTGGCTGGCTGGAAGGAGGAGGTAGATGTGGCTGGCTGGAAGGAGGAGGGAGATGAGGCTGGCTGGCTGGAAGGAGGAGGTAGATGAGGCTGGCTGGCTGGAAGGAGGAGGTAGATGAGGCTGGCTGGAAGGAGAAGGTAGATGAGGCTCGCTGGCTGGCTGGAAGGAGAAGGTAGATGAGGCTGGCTGGCTGGAAGGAGGAGGTAGATGAGGCTGGCTGGCTGGAAGGAGGAGGTAGATGAGGCTGGCTGGCTGGAAGGAGGAGGTAGATGTGGCTGGCTGGAAGGAGGAGGGAGGTGAGGCTGGCTGGCTGGAAGGAGGAGGGAGATGAGGCTGGCTGGCTGGAAGGAGGAGGTAGATGTGGCTGGCTGGCTGGAAGGAGGAGGTAGATGAGGTTGGCTGGCTGGAAGGAGGTAGATGAGGCTGGGTGGCTGGAAGGAGGAGGTAGATGTGGCTGGCTGGAAGGAGGAGGTAGATGAGGCTGGCTGGCTGGAAGGAGGAGGGAGGTGAGGCTGGCTGGCTGGAAGGAGGAGGGAGATGAGGCTGGCTCGCTGGAAGGAGGAGGTAGATGTGGCTGGCTGGCTGGAAGGAGGAGGTAGATGAGGCTGGCTGGCTGGAAGGAGGAGGGAGGTGAGGCTGGCGGGCTGGAAGGAGGAGGTAGATGAGGCTGGCTGCCTGGAAGGAGGAGGTAGATGAGGCTGGCTGCCTGGCTGGAAGGAGGAGGTAGATGAGGCTGGCTGGCTGGAAGGAGGAGGGAGGTGAGGCTGGCTGGCTGGAAGGAGGAGGGAGATGAGGCTGGCTGGCTGGAAGGAGGAGGGAGATGAGGCTGGCTGGCTGGAAGGAGGAGGTAGGTGAGGCTGGCTGGAAGGAGGAGGTAGATGAGGCTGGCTGGCTGGAAGGAGGAGGGAGGTGAGGCTGGCTGGCTGGAAGGAGGAGGGAGGTGAGGCTGGCTGGCTGGAAGGAGGAGGGAGATGAGGCTGGCTGGCTGGAAGGAGGAGGTAGGTGAGGCTGGCTGGAACGAGGAGGTAGATGAGCCTGGCTGGCTGGAAGAAGGAGGTAGATGAGGCTGGCTGCCTGGAAGGAGGAGGTAGATGAGGCTGGCTGGCTGGAAGGAGGAGGGAGGTGAGGCTGGCTGGCTGGAAGGAGGAGGTAGATGAGGCTGGCTGGCTGGAAGGAGGAGGTAGGTGAGGCTGGCTGGCTGGAAGGAGGAGGTAGGTGAGGCTGGCTGGAAGGAGGCGGTAGATGAGGCTGGCTGGCTGGAAGGAGGAGGTAGATGTGGCTGGCTGGAAGGAGGAGGTAGATGAGGCTGGCTGGCTGGAAGGAGGAGGTAGATGTGGCTGGCTGGAAGGAGGAGGTAGATGAGGCTGGCTGGCTGGAAGGAGGAGGTAGATGAGGCTGGCTGGCTGGAAGGAGGAGGTAGATGTGGCTGGCTGGAAGGAGGAGGTAGATGAGGCTGGCTGGCTGGAAGGAGGAGGTAGATGAGGCTGGCTGGCTGGAAGGAGGAGGGAGATGAGGCTGGCTGGCTGGCTGGAAGGAGGAGGTAGATGAGGCTGGCTGAAAGGAGAAGGTAGATGAGGCTCGCTGGCTGGCTGGAAGGAGAAGGTAGATGAGGCTGGCTGGCTGGAAGGAGGAGGTAGATGTGGCTGGCTGGAAGGAAGAGGTAGATGAGGCTGGCTGGCTGGAAGGAGGAGGGAGGTGAGGCTGGCTGGCTGGAAGGAGGAGGGAGATGAGGCTGGCTCGCTGGAAGGAGGAGGTAGATGTGGCTGGCTGGCTGGAAGGAGGAGGTAGATGAGGCTGGCTGGCTGGAAGGAGGTAGATGAGGCTGGGTGGCTGGAAGGAGGAGGTAGATGTGGCTGGCTGGCTGGAAGGAGGAGGTAGATGAGGCTGGCTGGCTGGAAGGAGGAGGGAGATGAGGCTGGCTGGCTGGAAGGAGGAGGTAGGTGAGGCTGGCTGGAAGGAGGAGGTAGGTGAGGCTGGCTGGAAGGAGGAGGTAGATGAGGCTGGCTGGCTGGAAGGAGGAGGTAGATGAGGCTGGCTGGCTGGAAGGAGGAGGGAGATGAGGCTGGCTGGCTGGAAGGAGGAGGGAGATGAGGCTGGCTGGCTGGAAGGAGGAGGTAGGTGAGGCTGGCTGGAAGGAGGAGGTAGATGAGGCTGGCTGGCTGGAAGGGGGAGGTAGATGTGGCTGGCTGGCTGGAAGGAGGAGGGAGATGAGGCTGGCTGGCTGGAAGGAGGAGGTAGGTGAGGCTGGCTGGAACGAGGAGGTAGATGAGGCTGGCTGGCTGGAAGAAGGAGGTAGATGAGGCTGGCTGCCTGGAAGGAGGAGGTAGATGAGGCTGGCTGGCTGGAAGGAGGAGGGAGGTGAGGCTGGCTGGCTGGAAGGAGGAGGTAGATGAGGCTGGCTGGCTGGAAGGAGGAGGTAGATGAGGCTGGCTGGCTGGAAGGAGGAGGGAGATGAGGCTGGCTGGCTGGAAGGAGGAGGTAGGTGAGGCTGGCTGGAAGGAGGAGGTAGATGAGGCTGGCTGGCTGGAAGGAGGAGGTAGATGTGGCTGGCTGGAAGGAGGAGGTAGATGAGGCTGGCTGGCTGGAAGGAGGAGGTAGATGTGGCTGGCTGGAAGGAGGAGGTAGATGAGGCTGGCTGGCTGGAAGGAGGAGGTAGATGAGGCTGGCTGGCTGGAAGGAGGAGGTAGATGTGGCTGGCTGGAAGGAGGAGGTAGATGAGGCTGGCTGGCTGGAAGGAGGAGGGAGATGAGGCTGGCTGGCTGGCTGGAAGGAGGAGGTAGATGAGGCTGGCTGAAAGGAGAAGGTAGATGAGGCTCGCTGGCTGGCTGGAAGAAGAAGGTAGATGAGGCTGGCTGAGTGGAAGGAGGAGGTAGATGTGGCTGGCTGGAAGGAAGAGGTAGATGAGGCTGGCTGGCTGGAAGGAGGAGGGAGGTGAGGCTGGCTGGCTGGAAGGAGGAGGGAGATGAGGCTGGCTCGCTGGAAGGAGGAGGTAGATGTGGCTGGCTGGCTGGAAGGAGGAGGTAGATGAGGCTGGCTGGCTGGAAGGAGGTAGATGAGGCTGGGTGGCTGGAAGGAGGAGGTAGATGTGGCTGGCTGGCTGGAAGGAGGAGGTAGATGAGGCTGGCTGGCTGGAAGGAGGAGGGAGATGAGGCTGGCTGGCTGGAAGGAGGAGGGAGATGAGGCTGGCTGGCTGGAAGGAGGAGGTAGGTGAGGCTGGCTGGAAGGAGGAGGTAGATGAGGCTGGCTGGCTGGAAGGAGGAGGTAGATGTGGCTGGCTGGAAGGAGGAGGTAGATGAGGCTGGCTGGCTGGAAGGAGGAGGTAGATGAGGCTGGCTGGCTGGAAGGAGGAGGTAGATGAGGCTGGCTGGCTTGAAGGAGGAGGTAGATGTGGCTGGCTGGAAGGAGGAGGGAGATGAGGCTGGCTGGCTGGAAGGAGGAGGTAGATGAGGCTGGCTGGAAGGAGAAGGTAGATGAGGCTCGCTGGCTGGCTGGAAGGAGAAGGTAGATGAGGCTGGCTGGCTGGAAGGAGGAGGTAGATGAGGCTGGCTGGCTGGAAGGAGGAGGTAGATGAGGCTGGCTAGCTGGAAGGAGGAGGTAGATGTGGCTGGCTGGAAGGAGGAGGGAGGTGAGGCTGGCTGGCTGGAAGGAGGAGGGAGATGAGGCTGGCTGGCTGGAAGGAGGAGGTAGATGTGGCTGGCTGGCTGGAAGGAGGAGGTAGATGAGGTTGGCTGGCTGGAAGGAGGTAGATGAGGCTGGGTGGCTGGAAGGAGGAGGTAGATGTGGCTGGCTGGAAGGAGGAGGTAGATGAGGCTGGCTGGCTGGAAGGAGGAGGGAGGTGAGGCTGGCTGGCTGGAAGGAGGAGAGAGATGAGGCTGGCTCGCTGGAAGGAGGAGGTAGATGTGGCTGGCTGGCTGGAAGGAGGAGGTAGATGAGGCTGGCTGGCTGGAAGGAGGTAGATGAGGCTGGCTGGCTGGAAGGAGGAGGGAGATGAGGCTGGCTGGCTGGAAGGAGGAGGTAGGTGAGGCTGGCTGGAAGGAGGAGGTATATGAGGCTGGCTGGCTGGCTGGAAGGAAGAGGTAGATGAGGCTGGCTGGAAGGAGAAGGTAGATGAGGCTGGCTGGCTGGAAGGAGAAGGTAGATGAGGCTCGCTGGCTGGCTGGAAGGAGGAGGGAGATGAGGCTGGCTGGCTGGCTGGAAGGAGGAGGTAGATGAGGCTGGCTGGAAGGAGAAGGTAGATGAGGCTGGCTGGCTGGCTGGAAGGAGGAGGTAGATGAGGCTGGCTGGCTGGAAGGAGGAGGTAGATGTGACTGGCTGGAAGGAGGAGGTAGATGAGGCTGGCTTGCTGGAAGGAGGAGGTAGATGAGGCTGGCTGGCTGGAAGGAGGAGGGAGGTGAGGCTGGCTGGCTGGAAGGAGGAGGGAGATGAGGCTGGCTGGCTGGAAGGAGGAGGGACATGAGGCTGGCTGGCTGGAAGGAGGAGGTAGATGTGGCTGGCTGGTAGGAGGAGGTAGATGAGGCTGGCTGGCTGGAAGGAGGAGGGAGGTGAGGCTGGCTGGCTGGAAGGAGGAGGGAGATGAGGCTGGCTGGCTGGAAGGAGGAGGTAGATGTGGCTGGCTGGCTGGAAGGAGGAGGTAGATGAGGCTGGCTGGCTGGAAGGAGGTAGATGAGGCTGGGTGGCTGGAAGGAGGAGGTAGATGTGGCTGGCTGGCTGGAAGGAGGAGGTAGATGAGGCTGGCTGGCTGGAAGGCGGAGGGAGATGAGGCTGGCTGGCTGGAAGGAGGAGGGAGATGAGGCTGGCTGGCTGGAAGGAGGAGGTAGTTGAGGCTGGCTGGAAGGAGGAGGTAGATGAGGCTGGCTGGCTGGAAGGAGGAGGTAGATGAGGCTGGCTGGCTGGCTGGAAGGAGGAGGTAGATGAGGCTGGCTGGCTGGAAGGAGGAGGGAGATGAGGCTGGCTGGATGGAAGGAGGAGGTAGATGTGGCTGGCTGGCTGGAAGGAGGAGGTAGATGAGGTTGGCTGGCTGGAAGGAGGTAGATGAGGCTGGGTGGCTGGAAGGAGGAGGTAGATGTGGCTGGCTGGAAGGAGGAGGTAGATGAGGCTGGCTGGCTGGAAGGAGGAGGGAGGTGAGGCTGGCTGGCTGGAAGGAGGAGAGAGATGAGGCTGGCTCGCTGGAAGGAGGAGGTAGATGTGGCTGGCTGGCTGGAAGGAGGAGGTAGATGAGGCTGGCTGGCTGGAAGGAGGTAGATGAGGCTGGCTGGCTGGAAGGAGGAGGGAGATGAGGCTGGCTGGCTGGAAGGAGGAGGTAGGTGAGGCTGGCTGGAAGGAGGAGGTATATGAGGCTGGCTGGCTGGCTGGAAGGAAGAGGTAGATGAGGCTGGCTGGAAGGAGAAGGTAGATGAGGCTGGCTGGCTGGCTGGAAGGAGAAGGTAGATGAGGCTCGCTGGCTGGCTGGAAGGAGGAGGGAGATGAGGCTGGCTGGCTGGCTGGAAGGAGGAGGTAGATGAGGCTGGCTGGAAGGAGAAGGTAGATGAGGCTGGCTGGCTGGCTGGAAGGAGGAGGTAGATGAGGCTGGCTGGCTGGAAGGAGGAGGTAGATGTGACTGGCTGGAAGGAGGAGGTAGATGAGGCTGGCTTGCTGGAAGGAGGAGGTAGATGAGGCTGGCTGGCTGGAAGGAGGAGGGAGGTGAGGCTGGCTGGCTGGAAGGAGGAGGGAGATGAGGCTGGCTGGCTGGAAGGAGGAGGGACATGAGGCTGGCTGGCTGGAAGGAGGAGGTAGATGTGGCTGGCTGGTAGGAGGAGGTAGATGAGGCTGGCTGGCTGGAAGGAGGAGGGAGGTGAGGCTGGCTGGCTGGAAGGAGGAGGGAGATGAGGCTGGCTGGCTGGAAGGAGGAGGTAGATGTGGCTGGCTGGCTGGAAGGAGGAGGTAGATGAGGCTGGCTGGCTGGAAGGAGGTAGATGAGGCTGGGTGGCTGGAAGGAGGAGGTAGATGTGGCTGGCTGGCTGGAAGGAGGAGGTAGATGAGGCTGGCTGGCTGGAAGGCGGAGGGAGATGAGGCTGGCTGGCTGGAAGGAGGAGGGAGATGAGGCTGGCTGGCTGGAAGGAGGAGGTAGTTGAGGCTGGCTGGAAGGAGGAGGTAGATGAGGCTGGCTGGCTGGAAGGAGGAGGTAGATGAGGCTGGCTGGCTGGCTGGAAGGAGTAGGTAGATGAGGCTGGCTGGCTGGAAGGAGGAGGTAGATGAGGCTGGCTGGCTGGAAGGAGGAGGGAGGTGAGGTTGGCTGGCTGGAAGGAGGAGGGAGATGAGGCTGGCTGGCTGGAAGGAGGAGGGAGATGAGGCTGGCTGGAAGGAGGAGGTAGATGAGGCTGGCTGGCTGGAAGGAGGAGGTAGATGAGGCTGGCTGGCTGGAAGGAGGAGGGAGGTGAGGCTGGCGGGCTGGAAGGAGGAGGGAGATGAGGCTGGCTGGAAGGAGGAGGTAGATGAGGCTGGCTGGCTGGAAGGAGGAGGTAGGTGAGGCTGGCGGGCTGGAAGGAGGAGGTAGATGAGGCTGGCTGGCTGGAAGGAGGAGGTAGATGAGGCTGGCTGGCTGGAAGGAGGAGGGAGATGAGGCTGGCTGGCTGGAAGGAGGAGGTAGGTGAGGCTGGCTGGAAGGAGGAGGTAGATGAGGCTGGCTGGCTGGAAGGAGGAGGTAGATGTGGCTGGCTGGAAGGAGGAGGTAGATGAGGCTGGCTGGCTGGAAGGAGGAGGTAGATGTGGCTGGCTGGAAGGAGGAGGTAGATGAGGCTGGCTGGCTGGAAGGAGGAGGGAGATGAGGCTGGCTGGCTGGCTGGAAGGAGGAGGGAGATGAGGCTGGCTGGCTGGCTGGAAGGAGGAGGTAGATGAGGCTGGCTGGCTGGAAGGAGGAGGTAGATGAGGCTGGCTGGCTGGA